>NC_086060.1:7277727-7580757 GCF_947568885.1 Cydia strobilella
CTTGAAGTCGCGTTTAACCTCAGACTAAGTACATTACTTTATGGTTTATCATAATTATACCTATAATTATGGAGTCGCGCGTCAACGCAAGTCATGCAAAGCGTTTCTTGGCCCTAGGGTAAAAACAAACGTACCCATCCGGATGTCCGATCCATGAAATGGTTCGTCTGACGATGTTGAAACCACTCCGTTTTGCTAGTTTGTCACATCTGCGAGTATCTTCTTCGCCCATGTTTCCATCCTCAGCCGTGTTCCTGGCGGAAATTAATAATGTTTGCTTAAGACCGTTTCAAATTATGTTTTTAGATGTTGTTATACCTCTACTTCGTCAAAAATGTGTAAGTGAGGTTGTTGGAGGGCTTGAATATTATATATATATATGTCGGCCGCGTAGGTTAATGATGCTTACATGAGACAGTGGATGAATTCTCCATTACAATGCGTGCTGGTGTATAGGAATGGAGGTACGCAGTTCTGCGTTCCGTTTTCAACTCTGAATACGGATGAAATGCCTATGAGAACTTCTTTTGGACCCCTCCAAGTGATTATTGGACCTCCGTGATCGTTCTAGAATAAATAAATATTATTTTATTATTCTTAGCGCCACTTGCACCATCCCACTAACCCGGGGTCAAGCGGTGAAACCGTTAACCCAGTGCCAAATTGTACTGGTAACCAATGTAACTCCAGGTTTAACCGGTTAACCCCAGGTTAGTGGAATGGTGCTAGTGGCGCTAGTTAGGTATATAGCATTACGGTATCGCTACCAAACCACTGTGAAAAACTACAAAAAATACAAAGAAACAAAATACTTAAACAATACAAATAAAACAAAATACGTAATTCGATTTGGGCAACGACGTAATAACAGCGTGGCTCCAAGGCGTATTCTAATTTGAATTATAGGATATGAATTCGATCTGGCATAGATATAGATCGGATCTGTCAGTATCAAAAGTGACATTTCTTCAAACAAAAACGTCACTTAAATTTTGACAAACAGATACGAGCTATATAGGTATACAGGGTGGAATTTCTAAATGGGTCAGTGAGGGCAGCTACCATTGTGACATTTCTTCAAACAAAAACGTCACTCAAATTTTGACAAACAGATACGAGCTATATACAGGGTGGAATTTCTAAATGGGTCAGTGAGGGCAGCTACCAGATCCCGTGCTGCTACGCGAAAACGGTCTTAGAAGACCTTCCCTGGATTTCAAATGAATGAAGATTGGCGTTTACAGATTTTGGAAAAAACATACAGGCTGCGAGAAAAAGGTCATTTTTGACAAACTTTATTTTTGATGCCAATCGATCCCATTCCTATCCAGGATCAAAAGCTTGTATGGGACAAAAAAAGGCTAGAAAAGCCACAAATCGAGGAAAACTTTTCTCATGCAATTTGTATGAAAATTAACTTTATGCCAATCGATTCCATTCCTATCCAGTATCAATAGTTTTCTAGGGGTCAACTTAAGGTAATATACTAAAAATCCAGAAATTAAAACAAAAAACTTTCCATACATTTACTATGGAGAAAACGTAAAATTTTATTCACAGTTGTCTATCTCGCCAATAAGCCCTACATTTAAGGACCATAATACTGTATGAAGACATTACTGTAGGACTAGGACAGCTGAATATGGGCGAGATAGAAAACT
This sequence comes from Cydia strobilella, assembly GCF_947568885.1. Taxonomy (NCBI): domain Eukaryota; kingdom Metazoa; phylum Arthropoda; class Insecta; order Lepidoptera; family Tortricidae; genus Cydia; species Cydia strobilella. The sequence continues at coordinate 7,279,389 of NC_086060.1, forward strand.
GTGAATAAAATTTGTTAAGCTTTATGCATAAGGAGGTGCAAAGATGATTTCTTACCTGGCAGATTCCTCTTTTCCTTGTAAATTGTCTTAAATAGAGACACTGCAAAGGATACATACATTGTAGCATTAGTTTTAAAGAATAAAACCGGCCAAGTGCGAGTCGGCTTCGCGCACGAAGGGTTCCGTACCATTACGGAAAAAACAGCAAAAAAATCACGTTTGTTGTATGGGAGCCCTATTTAAATATTTATATTATTCTGTTTTTAGTATTTGTTGTTATAGCGGCAACAGAAATACATCATTTGTGAAAATTTAAACTGTCTAGCTATCACGGTTCATGAGATACAGCCTGGTGACAGACGGACAGCGGAGTCTTAGTAACAGGGTCCCGTTTTTATCCTTTGGGTACGGAACCCTAAAAAAAGGAGTAGGTAAGGTGTCCTTGTTCTTATTTAGTTCTGTCAATCTAATGAAATTATGGACCTTTATCGAAATATCAGTTGATTATTTAAACCTTATTTAAACATAGAGTAAGGAAAAACTTAGCAGAGATTTAGATGCTTTGCCATACGATTAAATACATAATTATTCCACTTTCCTACCTTGTCTCCTATCCTCAAGGCCCCCGGCCCGCAGTCTACTGCATAATTCTCGGGTCCGTCGTAATCTCTAATAATATCTCCCGCGTCATTGATATTACCCTCATCCAGGCTGCAGATCATGTACTTTTCTATTATACTCCTAAATATCCCGTTGTCAAAGTGTTCCATGCACTCTTGTTTGGGGGCGAGTTTGACTGATCCGTAGAGAAGGAAATCCTGGTTGTAATCTAATGTGTCATTCATCTGAAGTTTTAAAAACACTGCTCAATGGGGTTTGACGGTCGAAGTATTTTACAGATGGCGCCAGCATAGGTTTTCCTGTCAATCTCTAGAAATGTGCCAATTCTTAGTAAAGTAAAATGGGTAAATATAAACTTCTAGTATTTCTTCAGATAACTTTCACAAAAGTTTAAAGTATAAAGATCGTTATTTATGGATTCAGCAGTTAAATAACGGAATGGGAATATAGGTACCACAGTGGAAGTCTATTTTGAACCGAATTTTATTTACCAATTTCGTTAAAAAGTTAAAAAAGCATACTTCGAAAGTAATACTTCCATTGAAGTACTAGAAACTAAAACTTTCAACTCGCTTCACATACAAACAATGAGCCACATTCACAGCAGGGAAAATGAAAATTACTAAATCTCACTTCTCTCCATTTTTGTACATGTCCCCACCCAAACACAATAGCATCAGTGCCAGCTTCTTGCAGCTTTATATCATAGTTGATATCAATCTTGTTGGGTATGTACGAGCAATGATGGTTCAAGTATGAGTTGTCGGAGAAGTCGTAAGGTTTTTCCACTTTCACTAGAGCCAGGTCGATATTCGCCCACCGTTCTACCCTTGGATAGTCAAATTGGTAATCTGAAATGAATGTGTTAAATAAGTAGTTTTTCGAGATACGTAGTGAAGTGACAGACAGAGGGTTCCTTTTGTAACTTTGGTACGGAACCCTAAAAACAAAAGAGCGCAGGTAGCCGAGCGGCAAGAGTGTGCGATTTTCAATTCGGAGGTTGCGGTGTCATACCCTGGCTCGTACCAATGAGTTTGCGGATCGTAGGTATACGTATCATTTGATATATACTTACCAGTCGCTTTTCGATAAAGGAAAACATCATGAGAAAACTACTAATCCAAATAAGGCCTAGTTTTCCCTCCTGGGTTGGAAGGTCAGATGGCAGTCGCTTTCGTAAAAGCTATTGCATGAAATTCTAATTCTTGGGATTAGTTGCCAAGCTGACCCTAGCTTCCCATGAGCCTTGGCAAAAAGCCGGTACAACGCGAGGAAGATGATGATGATATATAAAAAAAAATAGTAGTTGCAGCAGGAAGACATTAGTCATAGTAATAGCAGTGGATGACTTTTGGTGAGTCTTTCACCTGGCATAGATAGCTTTCACTTGAATACGGTGTTCCACCTAATACGCTGAGTGTACGGGTCGTGGTTGATCTCCGTGTTGTATTAGTATTTGTGTCCGTCTGTCTGATGTGTACCTATACGTCGTGCCCAGATCTTGGAGTTGATCGCTTCATGATGACATAGTTTGACTGTTTCATGTGGCCAACCGATCATTTCATGAAATAATTGCCACATGAAGTGATCGATTCTAAAATGGTATTTCATATGATCAAATTCTATAATTTGGCCACTACATCTACATACCTCATCTCTAGGTAAGCATTTGAATATGATCTTGTTCTTGGCATGTTTAGAGCACGTATTTTTGTAGCCTCCTATGTGCTTCTGTCTGTCCGTCTGTCTGTCTACCTCTTACATATCTCACCTCTAGATAAGCACTTGAATATGATCTTCCTATTAGTATAATTAGCGCACGCGTCGTCGTTGAGCTGCTCATATTGCACATATTTCTTATCTGTCTGTATATCTGTCTATATCGAAATTGAGATTGAAATATACCTCACCTCTAGATAAGCACTTGAATGCACATATTTCTTATCTGTCTATGTCGAAATTGAGATTGAAATATACCTCACCTCTGGGCAGGCACTTTAATATGATCTTCCTCTTAGTATAATTAGCGCACGGTTCGTCGTTGAGCTGCTCATAATGCACATATCTTATCTGTCTATATCGAAATTGAGATTGAAATATACCTCACCTCTGGGTAGGCACTTGAATATGATCTTCCTCTTAGTATAATTAGCGCACCGGTCCTCGTTGAGCAGCTCATAATGCACATAGTTCCTGTAGCCCGCGATGGCGTACATGTGCTTAACATCCTCCATGCAGGCGGCAGAAGTTAAGATGTACCAGGGGCTGACTATGGCCCCGCCACAGAGCCAGGCGTCGTATTGTATGGAGTCGTCTGCTTTTATGAAGTACACCTAAGATGTAAAATGTGGTATTTTCTATAAAAAGGGACCTTATTGTCGATGGCGCTTACGCCATTATTAACGATGCTCCGATAAAAATGCAATATGCAATGCGGCGTAAGCGCCATCGACAATAAGGTCCCTTTTCATAGAAAATGCCCCAAATTATTAAGGCATAGCCGTGATTATATTTTTACTGTAATATTTATGATAATATCATTGTTATGAAAAAAAAAACTTAATTTATCTTTGGTAAACTTCGGAGATAAGGGGGATGGTATTTTTTTACATTTTCCTTAAAAATTCAATATTTTTTCCACTAAAAATAATAATTAAAAAATAGTTTTGGAATGTGCAACTTGAGCTTTTCAAACGATACCCCACTTGACCTAGTAACTAGACGTTGAAATTTTGCCCCCCTTTTATATTGGGCATTTTCCATAGTTAATAAAAATACAATAAGAAAATTACACTTTCAATGCATCTGGGTTAGCCTTATTCATTAATGGCTTTTCCAAATTTCAAATCGATAGCTTACGTAGTTCTCGAGATATTTAGCAATGTGACCGACGGACGGACAGACAGAGTCGCACCAAAAGGGTTCCTTTTGTACCTTTTTTGTACACAACCCTTAAAAAGAAACAGTACATCGCTGAAGATAATATGACAAGTGGATAAGGCCAATATTTGCCTGCAATTTTAATTTAATGCAATAAATGTCACAAACACATTCAAAACAATCGGTCACTATTACGCGCGTTTCTGTTTTGATTCTTCAAAAGTTAAACTTTAGAAACAAAAAAAGCCCTAACAAAACCAGCCAAGTGCGAGTCGGACTCGCGCACGAAGGGTTCCGTACCATTACGCAAAAAACGGCATGAAAAATCACGTTTGTTGTATGGATAATTATTTTAATCTGTTTTTAGTATTTGTGGTTATAGCGGCAACAGAAATACATCATCTGTGAAAATTTCAACTGTCTAGCTATCACGGTTCATGGGATAAAGCCTGGTGACAGACAGACAGACAGCGGAGTCTTAGTATGGGATAAAGCCTGGTGACAGACGGACAGACAGACAAGCGGAGTCTTAGTAATAGGGTCCTGTTTTTATCCTTTGGGTACGGAACCCTAAAAAACTAGAGGGTGCTATGCAGCAGCAGAGCTCAAGCCACCCTAAAGAGTATCTGGGTCTTTCCTTAAAAATAAAGATAAACTTCACACTTGTACCCTCTAGTGTAAATGTGACGTTTTCAATCAAAAGGTACCACATTGTCGCTTGTTGATAAGGTTGATTTCTAATTGAAGCTATATGGAAATAGCGCCTTACTGACAAGCGACAATAAGTACCCTTTTGGTTGAAAATGGCACAAATTTCATTCGATAGCGTGACGTGACGTACGTGTTTGCGTTAAGTGTAATTTTGTATGCGATTTGAGTTTCCAAATCGTCCCGCTTGGCGCGCTGTTCATAATCCCATAGAAAAATAGACAAAGCAAACGCGAACGCTCGTCACGCTATCGAATGAAATATACACGGTTCTGAATAATACAAGTAGGGTAGGGTAGGAAACAGTGGCTCGAAAAAAAATAGCCAGGTACAAATGGCTCACGCAACCTAATTCCAACATGATAGAGGCGATATTGAGGCGACTGAGCCACTGTTTCCTACCGTACTCTATTGTTAAATGGATTGTGCAATTAGACTGACTGTATCACCAATAATTTACCACATAATTCCTGTTGTGTGTGGGATCCTTTCCATCTAGTACCCTACGATCTGCTTTGGTTACTGCAACAATAGTTTAGTTATAATTGCTATTTTCCTGAACTCATTTACCATTTGACAAGTAAGATTATACCGTAGAAGAAAAAACTCGTAAGTACAGTTAACTATCACTAGTACATTTTGCAACATGGGGCGTAAGTGAAAAATTGCAAACGAGAGTATAGTTAAATCGCGACGGCTTGCCGGAACGCTTTATACCTAGAGTCGAGTTTGCAATATCCGAGTTACAATGTTTTTCATCACGCTTGCGATACAAAAATGAAGTATAAAGACATAGTTCCCGCTAAGCCTGCGTGCAATTACACATTTACTGAACGAGTGTGATGAAAAGTATATTCACACATATTAGGTACATATTTATATTTAAAATTTCACTGAAGTAGTTAAGATTAGGAAAGCAGAGTATAAATTGTTAAAAATTACGCCAAGGCATAACTAGGCATTACTTAAATAATGGATTTTGGTTTAAAAAAAATCTAGATGAAAAACATATTCATGTGGAATGCTCCTTTACTGCCTTTACACAAAGATATATAAAAACGAAATGAAATCAGTGGGTTTACGTCAAATGAAGGTAAAAAACAACAACTGAATAAGATGAGTTACATTATAGGTAATTAGCCTCATGCATGAAGTTTATATTTGAACGAAATATGTTTTATTCGGATGTTTGTTACCGTTATATCATGTTACAAATGCATTTCCGTTTTTCAATTACCATTTAATTACTTAAAATTACAAAAAGTACAATAATTTGCCCGCGAAAAGCTAGTGAGCGAAACGCTCGAAACGCCACGTGACGTCACGCGTTCGACAGATTAGTGTCATTAGTAGCAAACGTCAGTTGGGCCGCCCAACGTGTGACGTCATCACGCTCTGTCGAATTCGCGCCAAAAATTATGAGCGTTTCAACCGCTCAAAAATTTTCAACATTTTAAATATTTTTTAATAAATAATGTTAAGGTTTACAAAAGTATTTTTATCATTTCCGGTGTTCCAACGATATAAATTATGAATCCAAAAATAAAAATAAATTCATGCATGGAGCTAATTGTAAAGACACACAGAGACTTACATTGTGAAAGAATAAGTATCAATATGAAAATGTCTTGCCAACTTGACGTGTGTTTATATAAAAACTTCATTATTACTGAACATATTATCTCAATTCGTCTCACGGTAGAATGAAGTTTGACTTTAATGCACGATTGCACAGTATAATTGCATTTGTATGTTATTTTCATGAAATCTTTAAAGTAACCGATCGCCCGCGGCACGCCTGCATAGATTTATCTTTATTTTAACGTAAAATTGTCCTAAGTATAACATTTATTTATTAGTATACCAATCTTTGGTACTCAAAATGTAAACTTTAGTTAAAAATTAAACCGCAGGTATCCTAATTTGAAAGGGATCACATCCCCAATCCAAATTTTACATTGCACAAGCAATGTCATGTAAAATTCAAGAGCTATTGAGCTGAAGTACTTGCATCAATACTTTTGATTGCATCTACTCTGCTGCACTGTAAGTTGGAAAGTATTTTAACTTATACGTGCTCGAAAATTTCAGCGCTGAAAGTATTTTAACTTATTTGCGAGTTCGTAAACGGTCGATTTAGGAAAGCACTCAGGAAAGTTTAAATAGTTTAAAAAACTATAAAAGGGTTTCGAACTAACATACAATGTTAAGTGAACTATTTAGCTGAGACCAAATGCTGTTGAAGTGTAAATTCAGTTGAAATTTTTTTTTCTTTTTTACTAGCCCATTATGGTGTCCCACTGCTGGGCAAAGGCCTCTCCCCTTGTCTTCCACGACTCCCGATATAGTGCCTGCTCTGACCAGTTGTTGAGAAAGGTGTCTAGGTCGTCCCGCCATCTCCGTCTGGGCCTGCCGGGTCCGCGCCCCTCTTCTGGCATCCATTTGGTGGCTATGCTAGCCCATCTGTCTGGATGCATGCGGCAGACGTGACCGGCCCAGTCCCATTTGAGCCTAGCAGTCTTCTCGCCGACGTCAGCAATGCGGGTTTTTGCGCGCAGCGTGGTGTTCCGGATACGATCGGTCCTCTTCACACCTAAAATGCTGCGCTCAATAGCCCTTCGGCATACCTTCAACTTGGACTTCCGACTCTCTGTTGAAATATGAGATGAAATTTCGTACCTACATAATTAATACCTGTTGTCCACTGCAAGTCGAAATTAGTATATTGGGCGGTGAAAAAAGGACAGTTAATAAGTATAATATAAATAACGAGAGTGAAAATTAGTAATACTTCTCGCGAATAATCTGAGCTAACGCTTGTAGGAATTAGTGCTCAGCTTAAAGTCATCTTACTAAACACATATTGAAAAATAAACCAGCTGCGACAACCACCGACGCCCATATTTTAACTGCCCCAATTCAATCAAAACACTATTCAAATGTTTGGAATTTGCTTTGTTTCTCTCACACACCCTTTTAAACCATAAGAGAGACAAGGGCGGCAAATTGTGTCCAAAATATTTAGCCTGTGTCAGGCGAGACACAATTTACCTTTGACATGCTCATTCATACCGCACTAAACACAAACGAACCAGTGTTAATGTGACACTGTTTTTTTATTATTTTACATTAAGGTGTATTGCAGTAACTTCGAATGCGGGATATGTTTGTTTAATTTTTTATCCAATTTTATATTATTTTTCCTATAAAATTACTTTACGAATTCCGAGGTCACAGATGGGTCAAATACTGTTTAGTATGAGTAAAGGTTATGTGAGCAAAATTTTTGTACTTTATCCTTAAAGACATGGAAAATCCTTCCACTTCTTAAAACTTATAAGATGAAAGGCTTAGAGAAATGTATTCAAATCGCTTTTTTTATTGTCCACAGAAATAACGGCTGTTGACCCAAATCTCTTTATGTGTCAGAAATGCGTGCGAGTTGGGTCCCGTATTTATTAGGGCCGGCCGGAGTGACAAATGGTTTAATTTCACAATCACAGAGATGTTTAATTAAGCTTTTTTCTTTTACATTGTTTTATAGCTCTAATATAATGTAGGACAAATAAAGGACAAGACGCAGAAATTCTATAAAATCCCTACTAATTTTGTATATGTTAAAGTAATACTGTCTGTTTGTTACCTTTTTAGGGTCCGGTACCCAAAGGAAAGGGTAAAAACGGGACCCTATTACTAAGACTTCGCTATCCGTCTGTCCGTCTGTCTGTCACCAGGCTGTATCTCACGAACCGTGATAGCTAGACAGTTGCCGCTACAACAACAAATACTAAAAAGTGCGGAACCCTCGGTGGGCGACTCCGACTCGCACTTGTCCGGTTTTTTTATATTTAAACATCTGAAATTTGGTTTGGAGATATTTATTTTATTTATTTATTTATTTAATTCTTAACAATATACATTGTGTCATAGCAGTTTTATAGGCCAATTCGAATTTAAGTACACTAATAACATTAGAATGATATTAAATAATTTCACGGTTTAGACTTAATTGTTTCTAATCACTCGCGCGACATGTTTCGGAGAACCTAGGTCTCCTTGGACGTGGACTATCCAAAAGACTGGGGAGAAATATAGACGCCCTAATCGAGATGTGGTGCTGGAGGAAAATGCTGGGGATATCCTGGACCGACTTTAGAACTAATGTCTCCATCCTTAAAGAACTCTGTATCAAGCAGCGCCTTTTGACTCTCGTAAAGACCCGCATGCTCAGTTTCTTCGGTCACGTCACAAGGCGAAACAATGACTCCATCGAGCGTCTAGTGGTGCAGGGTAGAGCAAACGGAACAAGATCGCGTAAAAGGCCACCTATGCGATGGACTGACCAAATCAAATCTGCCATGGAAGGGCCCCTGAACGCATTTGCCAGAATGACCTCCAACCTCGGCGTTTGCCAGAAAGAGTACAACGACAAAGAAGAGAAGAGAGGTCTCCTTTCTCAAGCACTAACAGTGCGAGCTGCAGCAGCGTTCACGCCGCGTCGCCCGCTGCGCGCGCGCCGAGAAAACCGGTTGGGGGAGGTCTTGCGCTGTCTTTGTAGGCGTTGTGTGTTTGGGTTTGGGTCACCTAACACTTGTAGCGACACACAAGAAACAAGTGAGTGTAATCCGTTAAATTATTTAATGTTAGTATGTTTCACAATAGTTTAAATTCAAACATTACAATGATGTTATTTTAGATAACGTGCGTCTCGCCCCCGCCAATACATGTACGGAAAAGTACGAACAAAATCGATAACTGAATCAGTTAGATGTCATCCTGATATCAGTGTACATTCGAATTGGCCTGTAAGTACCAGAAAGAACACAGGGATGTTTTTATCATTGAAATCATGCCGTTCCCCCGATTATTGTTTACTTAAAAGGGAATTCACTAAAAAGCGGTACCTATTGGAAATGCTAATTCAGCGCAGACGAATTCGTGGGCGAGAAAATCGTGGGCAGCAAGTTAGCAAATAGATAATAATTTACTTACCTACGTATTTACCATAGAGTAATATAACTAAAGAAAGAGTGGTAACTCCATACATCAGTTTTCGCGCTTTATTTCGTAGTCTACATCTAGCGTCAAGTAGCGAATCTCAGTACTGCTACTCGACACTAGATGTCGAACGTGTCGTGATGACTGGCGCAAAGTGTATTGCTCAACAATTTATAACTCGTATTTAAAGCAGGAGTTGAAAATAGAGTTCCGGTTACTCTGGTTTATAATATTAGCTGAAAATCGTTGAGCGTTAGACGTTTTGTTTGCCGCGACATCTATTGTCGAGTAGCAGTACTGAGAGTTCCGCTACTTGACGCTAGATGCCGAATACGAAGTAAAGCGCGAAAACTGATGTATGGAGTTACCATTCTTTCTTTACTTATATTTCTCTATGGTATTACTTGACATTTCATTTATAGACAAACAAAGCAAGTCGCGTAGAGAAACGTGTAGGCGGCTTAATTAAGATGAAGCTATAAATAACTGTCTATCATAGTCATCGCCTCTTATAGTCGTGAGAAATGTTGTTATTTATTTATTTTTATTTATTTAATACAATTCTGGTTAAACGGCATTACAGCAAACACCAATGCGCCGAGAAACTTAACCTAACAGAAAATTTCATTTCCAGAAAAATATAGTACAAAAGTAGGTACAAGATACAAAATACACAGGAAGAAACAGAAATAACACATCACATAACATAGTATTATACACCGACTGTGGAAGGCCTATCATCGATCGTCTCACAATACTTCAGACATTCACGGTACACAGTCGTCCATCTCCATGCACCATGTTATTGGACGTTCAGGTGTATTCTGATTTTAATAACAGGTTATGAATTAGATCTGTATTAGCCGGTGTCAAAAGTGACATTTCTTCAACCAAAAACGTCACTTTTGGCACTGACAGATCAGATCGATAACTAATCCAGATCTAATTCTTAACATGTTAATAAAATCCGAAAACGCTTGTTCTTGGCAACTCATGGCATGGCATGTCATATAGTCTAACCCGTTCGTATAAAAATACCGCAAATCGATGTACAGGTTAGCCGTTTGGCACACACACACTAGAGGCCAAAACAAAATTTTTGACCCGCAGTTCCTAAAAATATTTCGCTGCGGGGGGAGTGGTAAAACATTATTTTTTTTGTTTTTTTTTCCAAATCCTATGGTATGTGGTATCATACGAAAGGGCTTTTTGAGGCGATTCTAAAAACATATCACATCATTACATTTCGGGCATTTTTTTTTAATTAAAACAAAAAGAATTTTCGAAACATACCAAGTTTGGGCTCCTCCAGACACGATATGGCTGATTTTGTTTTTGTACAATATACCACAAATGATACGTGATATCCTCATGTCTAACCCCAAGAAAGCAATTTTGAAAATAATATCATTAGCATTATTTTTTTTTAATTTTTCAATTTTACAAAGAGACACAGTTCTACTTCAATACCTATTTCACGAGACTTATGGAACTATACTGCAGATACGGTACATATTAATCATAAAATGATACGTAATATCCATATATCCAACGGGAAATACCTCTTTAACCCTTTAACTGCGCCTTTTCATCAGTTGGTATAATTTGTTTAGTTATTGACACAAAATATCAAGGTTGTATCCTCCAGCTACGATATACCTTACTGACTTTTTTTATACAATATACCACAATTGATACGTAATATCTTGATATCGAACCCCAAGAAAGCAATTTTGAAAATAATTTCATTGTATCTGTCATAAACATCCCATAACTTAGGCCCTTTTAGATACACAGAGCATTGTAACTTTAAGCGAAAAAATCCAAGTTGATTCTGAGGGTAGTTTAAATTCAAAGCTTTTCACTTTGTTTGGAAACTACCTGTGCGGGCTTTTTAATCGTATTATGGGCTTTCGGTGAAGTTTTGAAAAATTAAAAGCCGGTGCTTTTGCGATGACGATGGTCCTTTCAAAGGCTTGAGGTTTAAGCTTTGTCGCTTCTAGATCCTTATTTACTTGTTTTTATTTATTGTTATATTGTTTAACTTTTGGATTTTGAATTTGAACATAAAAATACTCCATTCAGTACTAATAAATTTTGATACATTATTTATGTATTTGTTCCAATAAAGTAATATAAATCTTTAACATAGAGGCCAATACTTGGGTCATATTAACTTTCCTACAACCGACACCATAATAACCTCCTAGGCCTAAGATATAATGAAATATTAGCGGAAGCCGCTCGACCCCAATTTCAAAGGAATACCGCAAATCGATGTACAGGTTAGCCGTTTGGCACACACATACTAGAGGCCAAAACAAAATTTTTGACCCACAGTTCCTAAAAAAATTTCGCTGCGGGGGGGAGTTGTAAAACATTTTTTTTTATCTGGATTTTTTTTTATCCACAACCTATCGAGTGTGGTATCATACGAAAGGGCTTTTTGAGGCGATTCTAAAAACATATCACATCATTACATTTCGGGCATTTTTTTTTAATTAAAACAAAAAGAATTTTCGAAACATACCAAGTTTGGGCTCCTCCAGACACGATATGGCTGATTTTGTTTTTGTACAATATACCACAAATGATACGTGATATCCTCATGTCTAACCCCAAGAAAGCAATTTTGAAAATAATATCATTAGCATTATTTTTTTTTAATTTTTCAATTTTACAAAGAGACACAGTTCTACTTCAATACCTATTTCACGAGACTTATGGAACTATACTGCAGATACGGTACATATTAATCATAAAATGATACGTAATATCCATATATCCAACGGGAAATACCTCTTTAACCCTTTAACTGCGCCTTTTCATCAGTTGGTATAATTTGTTTAGTTATTGACACAAAATATCAAGGTTGTATCCTCCAGCTACGATATACCTTACTGACTTTTTTTATACAATATACCACAATTGATACGTAATATCTTGATATCGAACCCCAAGAAAGCAATTTTGAAAATAATTTCATTTAGATTTTCTTTTTAATTTCTCAATATTGTAATATTGAAAAATTATACACATGAAAAATATAAAAAAAAAATCTTAAAGAAATTATTTTCAAAATTGCTGTCTTGGGGTTACATATCAAGATATTACGTATTATTTATGGTTTATTGTACAAAAAAAAAACAGTAAGGTACATATATCGTATCTGAAGGATACAATCTTGATATTTTGTGTCAAAAACAAAACAAACTATACCAACCGATGAAAAGGTGCAGTTAAAGGGTTAAAGAGGTATTTCCCGTTCGATATATGGATATTACGTATCATTTTATGATTAATATGTACTGTATCTGCAGTACAGTTCCATAAGTCTAGTGAAATAGGTATTGAAGTAGAACTGTGTCACTTTGTAAAATTGAAAAATTAAAAAAAAAAAGTTAATGATATTATTTTCAAAATTGCTTTCTTGGGGTTCGATATCAAGATATTACGTATCATTTGTGGTATATTGTACAAAAAAAATCAGTAAGGTATATCGTAGCTGGAGGATACAACCTTGATATTTTGTGTCAATAACTAAACAAATTAAATCTACCAACTGATGAAAAGGCGCAATTAAAAGGTTAAAGAGGTATTTCCCGTTGGATATATGGATATTACGTATCATTTTATGATTAATATGTACCGTATCTGCAGTATAGTTCCATAAGTCTCGTGAAATAGGTATTGAAGTAGAACTGCGTCACTGTAAAATAAAAAAAAATAAAAAAAAATGCTAATGATATTATTTTCAAAATTGCTATCTTGGGGTTAGACATGAGGATATCACGTATCATTTGTGGTATATTGTACAAAAAAAAATCAGCCATATCGTGTCTGGAGGAGCCCAAACTTGGTATGTTTCGAAAATTCTTTTTGTTTTAATTTAAAAAAAATGCCCGAAATGTAATGATGTGATATATTTTTAGAATCGCCTCAAAAAGCCCTTTCGTATGATACCACACTCGATAGGTTGTGGATAAAAAAAAAATTCCAGATAAAAAAAAATGTTTTACAACTCCCCCCCGCAGCGAAATTTTTTTAGGAACTGTGGGTCAAAAATTTTGTTTTGGCCTCTAGTATGTGTGTGCCAAACGGCTAACCTGTACATCGATTTGCGGTATTCCTTTGAAATTGGGGTCGAGCGGCTTCCGCTAATATTTCATTATATCTTAGGCCTAGGAGGTTATTATGGTGTCGGTTGTAGGAAAGTTAATATGACCCAAGTATTGGCCTCTATGTTAAAGATTTATATTACTTTATTGGAACAAATACATAAATAATGTATCAAAATTTATTAGTACTGAATGGAGTATTTTTATGTTCAAATTCAAAATCCAAAAGTTAAACAATATAACAATAAATAAAAACAAGTAAATAAGGATCTAGAAGCGACAAAGCTTAAACCTCAAGCCTTTGAAAGGGCCATCGTCATCGCAAAAGCACCGGCTTTTAATTTTTCAAAACTTCACCGAAAGCCCATAATACGATTAAAAAGCCCGCACAGTAGTTTCCAAACAAAGTGAAAAGCTTTGAATTTAAACTACCCTCAGAATCAACTTGGGTTTTTTCGCTTTAAGTTACAATGCTCTGTGTATCTAAAAGGGCCTAAGTTATGGGATGTTTATGACAGATACAATTTTCTGCGTGGTGCTACAATGATAACGGAAAATCTTGTAATTTAAAAATGGAAATGGTATAGTTTGGATTGAACAAAAGTTTTCTTTAAATCTCGCTGCGGCTAGCTTTTAATACAATGCCCTTTTTACTTACTTAGAATTTATGACTTGATTTGATAGCATTGTAGCCCAGTCGATCTATAGTGACCCTGAAGAAGCAGGAGGTCCCGGGTTCGAATCCGTAAAGGCATTTATGTGTTTATCACAAATATTTGTTTCTGAATGTTGGATGTTTTCTATGTACATAATATGAAAGTATTAATATTGTTAATAATGCAAAAAATGTTTATAGTGAATACGTGGCTTAACAATTTTATGGATCCCGACTGAAATAAATATTTAAGTCTCATAATATGGTAACACTACAGAATAAACGTTGTGAAAATATTTTTATAAGTGCGGATACGGGCACAATCTTAAGGCTTGTCTTTACGGGCCGGGTGCCGAACAAAAGATCAACCTCTTTGAAAACCTTCATAATGTTCACTGAAGTGTAATGGCGATCACACCTGTCATGAGACACTGACAATAGCCAATGACCTTGAAACTGATCATACTAACAGTTGACTCGTGCGTCATAATCAAAAATGTCACTTTCATATCAAGATCATGGGCGGAAGTGAGCCAATATGAACCTTACTGATTTCTAAACGCGCATGTGAGATCTTTTGGATTGAAGATGTCACAATATAAGGAAAAAAAATGATTCACCGATGTTCTGAACTTTAAATAAATTTGTGGAACATTATACACATTATACATTTACAACGTGGTACAAGGAAAGAAGTTCTCGCTAACTGTCAGTTTAACTCGGGTCAAAAGTTCGCAACAGTTAACGCTCAGTTACAGTGTCGCGAGTTAAATTGAAAACCGTTCCCAGTTAGCAAGTCTAGGCCAAGCAATTAATGCTGTCATAGCTATATAACTAGGGCATTTATAATTTGACTCGCAGGCCAGTTCGAACTTACACTGACATCAGTGATATTTTAATCATGTTATTTAGTTGTCGTGCGTCTCATGCGGGATGGATATTTTCTTCCAAATAGCATTTAAATATTTTCCGATTTTACTGCTGGACTAGCTAATCATTTGGATGACGACTACAGCGGTGTTGCTGTCGCAACGTCATTGTTGCTGCGTTGACTCGGACAGTGTCCATGACAATCTCAATAAAGTGAAAATGATGGATTGAGTGTTCTAATCGCGAAAGCAATGCGGCAACGACACCAACATATATTTTTTTTTGTTTTTTTTTTCGGCCTGGCCAGCCACATTAGGGCTCACGCTAGTCATCGAAAACGATGAGGAGGACTATATATATATATAAATATTTTTTTTACTAGCCTAATTTAGTGTCCCACTGCTGGGCAAAGGCCTCCCCTCGTTTCCTCCACTCGACCCTGTCGTTTGTAGTGTCCCGCCAATCCGGATAAAATGCGTCTAAGTCGTCCCGCCATCTCCTTTTCGGCCTGCCTGCACCCCGGCCAGCACCATCTATGGTGTTCCGTGGGTATTATATTAAATTATATTATTAAATTATATATATAATTTATCAAGCAATTTCACCAATGGTCTACGTTAATACTGCTGCACTGCATCACTAAAATTGTAACAGCAACACTTCTGTAGTCCGAATAATACGAATATAACCTTAATACGTTATTTTAAAGTTAGGGAATCTAGTAGACTAACAACTGACATCAGAATAATATAATATAAGTAGGCATTATGTAATATAATAAACGATGTACCGCATGAGACGCACGACAACTTTGATATTAATGCTATTGCTATACAGGCAGTGGCGTAGCTAAAGGGGGGGGGGGGGCAAGTGCCCCGGGCGCCATCCAAGAGGGGGCGCCAAAATGGGCAAAAGGCAGCAGCAGGGAAACTTTTGTCAGTCGTCAGGGGGCGCAAATTTGGTGACTGCCCCGGTCGCCATATCCTCTAGCTACGCCCCTGTATACAGGAAATTCTTAAGCAACAGCAACAGCAAAGTATTCAAAAAAAGTTTGAAATAGATAATAGAATTACATAGTAGGTATATACATATTATTACTTCTACTAATGTTAATGTTAGTCTATACAAATGGTGGATAGGCATAGGCAGGTGTACCTAGATATTTTATCTCATGAACGCGACATTATATATGTAGTTACAATTAAATATAAAACATAATACCATAACAACAAGGTTCAGGGTCACGCCCTTCGTGAGATGAAGTAGGTAAACACGATAGCTATAAAGTATTAAAAAAACTATTATTCTTAAGAAATTTAGCCTTAAACTTAATGTTAACAAATAAATGAATAAAAAGTAAATACCTACAGTTTGTTCTGTACTCGTATGTAGTTCAAGAAACTCAAGAAAGTACACATAAGAGTCAGAGCGCACTATTCGCCAACAAACTGTTCAGTTTGGAGAAAATATTGTATACCGTCGTTTTTACGAAAAAAAATAGCTATGTGTAATTAAATTTTCCAGAAATTTTGGAAAATTTTATGATCAAATTCTCCGTTTCCACTTAGAAAGTTCCCGTTCAGATTAGGAATTCATACTCAACGTTTTTAACTGTTGACAATTGTTTCTTTCAACATTTCTCTGTATAGTTGGTCAAGCAAATCTTGTCAGTAAATGGTAACAAAAAAAACTATACTCATACTTTTCTTTTGGTGCTAGTACTAGTGTAAGTATAGTATAATTCTCTCTGTCTATGTTGGAAATGACACAGTCCCTTGACAAACTATAATTCGGCTACGGATTTAGATTTGATTCGCCCAGTTTCTTTATTAAATTCAATAATCGCACCGCTAGCGTAATAAGGCGCACGTAAGAAGTAAAATCCGACCGAGTCGAGATTGAAAATAAATTCAATAATGCATACTATACTGGACCAGGAGGTGTGAACTATTACGGAGAAGACCTCGTTGACAAAGTATATGGAAAGTCGACTACGAGTAGCTATGCAG
The DNA here is from genome assembly GCF_947568885.1 of Cydia strobilella. NCBI lineage: Eukaryota > Metazoa > Arthropoda > Insecta > Lepidoptera > Tortricidae > Cydia > Cydia strobilella. The sequence goes on from NC_086060.1 coordinate 7,296,248, forward strand.
GAAAGTACTAACGGCCCGATTCGGGACATGAATTAGAGATTCACTAGATATGAAATAGTAAAGATATGTGACGTCCCTCGGGTAAAGGTACCATATGGCGGTTGGCGCTTACGCTATTATCGGTGATGATCAGCCGTCATGGAAAATGACATGTCGGACGACTCGGCCCAGGCCCGGCCCGGTCTAGCGTGAGTCATCCTTTAATCCTCCTCAACTTATACATAAGTAATAACTCCAACTAGGGAACAAATCAAATTATTTTATGAAATATGATTCATAAATATGAAATACGATTTTCTGATAATTATTTTATGGTCTTGGTCACTTTTTCTTTAGTGTATGATATATATTTCAGTTTATAAGTAATAACTGACAGCTAGAAAAACATACGATGCCGGATTTGTGTTTAAAGGCACAAAGGCATGGTCAGATAAAACAAAAAGTACAATGAAAATAATTTCAACCAACCTATCGGGCTGTCTATAGCTAATAAAGCGAACCCGAAACCTTAAAATTAACATACAAATTGTTTCAAGATCGACAAATTCGGAGATTTTCTCAACTCCGTGGCATCGTCAGATCGTCACCCGCGCTGGGTTTTTGCGCCAGGTGTTTTCTTTGCCCAGTAATCACATTTAAATGCTGAATTTCTGACTTTTAAATGTCTCTTAGAAGTGAAATTCATTTTAATGGACTGGAACTGAGTTTTCTGGTTCAGTAGATATTCTGTGGAATTTCATATCGCTTAAGATCAGAGCAGTTCAACATAGTTTTAAGAAGTAATCGCAGCCACTTATCTATATAAGTGGCTGCTATTAGGTATATTGAAACTTGGATATTTGCATAATATGTCTAAATTCCGGGCGGCGACATCTATTTTGAGATTTGCGGCAGAAATGCAGTCGACCGCAATGTTGCGGCGCAATACTACAGTAGCATAGCTGGTGCAGTCTGAATCCGAACGGTACCTTTACTGCTGCAATGTTACTAAACTTCGAATTGCCTTAACTTCGAGTTGTTGCATTAGAATAGAATAGAATAGAATAGACATAATTTATTCGTTAGCACACACAAATAGAAAGTTATACAAAACAGAGAAACATAAAAGAAAAAGTGCCACGAAATGGTCATTACAGTAACGTTTAGAACTTTCAATCCGTTCCTCATTTTATAAAGGAAAAAACAGTGACAGCAGTAAGCTGCAAGAGTTACGCTGCTGAAGTCGCGATCCGAATGTAAGCTTAACGAGTAAGTACGCGATAAGTCCTGATTCGTTAAAACAACGAGTTTTCCGTTGACACGTGTCGACGATTACCTACATTTAATTCGGAACAGGAATCGATCGAACCAAAATAAATACTGCCTTTTATTGTTTAGAATAGAATAGAATAGAATTTTATTGGTACCAACTTAATGCTTACATAATACAATGTTTTTTCACTAACTACAGAGATTACCAAAACAGATCGGAAGTTTTTAGGAGTAGTAGTTTGATTTTAAAATCTGTAAAGGTTTTGATATTGATATACAATGATCATCTGCGGTCATCCGCAGCGATTGTTGCGCTCTAAATGCACTGCGCGTCGTGCCCGTTTTAAGGATGACTCGCGTTAGACCGGGCCTTGACCGGGCCGGAGCTTTCGGCTCTTACTTTTCTATGACATGACAGGTGATCACGTAATGCTTTTCATAGAAAACGAAGCGCCGGAAGCTCCGGCCCGGTCACGGCCCGGTCTAACGTGAGTCATCCTTTATTTGGCATCAGCAATATTCTTTTTTTTACAAAAAATAAAACACCGTTGTAACTAACCCGAATTTGCATGGACATTTACATTCTTTATCACCATTAGTCTCTACCACAATACTTAGACGGAAACAAAAGTGTTTGTTCAAACGCAATTCACTTCTCTGAAACATTCAGATCCGATACTGGTCTTAATTCTCATCACAAGAGCGCGGGCAAGTGGAGTCGGGCGCAAACTTAATGTAAGATGGCCTCGAGGTTCGTATAACTAGTTAAAACTTTTTAAGCCTTTAAGATTGTATTGTGAAAGTTTAATTTTACATTCGGTTATGTTATGAACTTAACCCCGTCCACATTAATTAATATAACTATTATGAAATTTCAAAGGCAATTTATTATGCAAAAAAATAGCATAATATCAGATCCACGGCGCAGGCAGAAGGCTTCGTCATTTACAAATAAGTCGCCAAAATTAATAAAAAAACCGGAGAAGTGCGAGTCGGAGTCGCCCACCGAGGGTTCCGTACTTTTTTTCCCGTTTTACCCTTTGGGTACGGAACCCTAAAAAAAGCAAGTACAATAATAATAACAAATAAGAAAAACCTATATCCTAATCTTTTTAAGCTGCGTTTTTTGTGAATAGTGACATAATATGTTCTTTAATGTTTAAGGCTAGGTACCGCTAATAACAAATAAGTAAATTAAAAAAAAAACAAATTCGTTTATCGAGTAACATTATGACTCATAATAGCAAGTAACAAAAAATTACATACAAATAGCCACCATCTTCTCTAATTTACAAAAGATTTTAGAGAATGTCATAATACAAGTTGTTTTACGGCGTTCGTACTACATAAGGCGGAACCATTTTTTTTCTTCTATTTAATATTTGATAATTTTATCGAATCGATATCAAACCGATCTCTAATCAGAGATCACTTTTTATAAATCAAAAACTGTTCCTCCAAGCGCTAAACTTGATGCCCAAGCAAGCGTTTAGAATACTTCTGGACAAAATGCTAATTAAGTCAAAAGAACATAAACGCTCTAGTAATGATAATAAACATAGGACCTTTCCTACTGGAGGCTTGAAATTAGGACACCTTACATAAATAAGGCGGCTCGAATGTTTACTTCTTTAATTATTTATGAAACAAAATCGGATGAAGGTAACAGGGGTGAATATACATATGAGCGCGTGTTACGGAAGGTTAACAAGTAATAAGTAAAAACCGACCAACCCGACGGACAGACGTCCGGACAGCGGAGCCTTAGTAATAGGTTCCCATTTTTACCCTTTGGGTACGGATCTAAACACACTATGTATGCCTTATGTTTTTTTTTGTTTACGGAGTGGGGAAATTTTACGCACCGTCCCCCCGGCCGCGGGAAGGCCATTGATGGGGGGTGGGGGGTGTTTGAGACTCGCCACTCCTGTCCCCTCTTAGCTGGCGAGAGGGGAGGGAGAACTTGGCCCTACCCACTCCGGCGTTTACCTTCTTTGCCGTTTGCGAGAGCGCCATGGGACCACCATGGCACACTATGAATGCCTGGAGTTGGAGCTACAATGTATACAATAGGTACTTTATAGCGCTGTCTTGCTTGCACACAAGTGTGATAGCCATGTAAAAAGTGACAGTAAGGACAAACAACTGAATTCGTGCAAAGTTATAACTAATCCGCCAACCTTTGTTCACGTTGCGTTTGAAGACTTTGAAGTGGGCCAATCAGGCGGACGAGGATCATCCTTTGATCTGACATGCCGATATCAGGGCTAAGTACTTACCTATACTACACTATACACTAGGTATATTATACTACACTTATATAAACTAAAATTAGCAACTAGCTATGATAAGTTTAACCTCAATGCGTGACTGACACACGCTAGAACGGCCCGAGTCTGGAAAGTGTCGGACGCCTCGGCCCGAATCCTGTGGGCCGTTCTAATGTTTTTAATTAGGTATATTATTGCTACCTTTTTAGGGTTCCGTATCCAAAGGGTGAAAACGGGACCCTATTACTAAGACTCCGCTGTCCGTCTGTCCGTCTGTCTGTCACCAGGCTGTATCTCATGAACCGTGATAGCTAGACAGTTGACATTTTCACAGATGATGTATTTCTGTTGCCACTATAACAACAACTACTAAAAAGTGCGGAACCCTCGGTGCGCGAGTCCGACTCGCACTTGGCCGGTTTTTCTTTAGTATGGTATCTATTTCACTTTCAAGAGTGGACGATTTTTATATATGTTAGTGGATATAACGTAGATATAATGCGTAAAATGACCCTTTTTGCCCTACCCTATACGTGTAACAGTTACATTACAGGGTACACTTGTGTATATTTGCATGAACAGTTACTGTTAATTTGATCCACCCTTTGATTTGCGTCTCGTTTCGTCTGCGGGTACTTTGGGTGTTTATCTTTATTCGCTCAAGTTTGCTTACATCCAACCACTCGTTAAGTTTTCTGAAGCACAGGCGTTACATAAAAAACAGTATCCGACGATTGGTTGCAGGCAGGGCGCCGGAGCCGGAACCCACCTTATACTAGATGTCAGTGAGATGACAACGAATACAGTAAGTAGCTTATATATTTTACATTTAAGGGGCAAGTGGAGTGGTCGTTTCTGCATACAAACGTACTCGACTCTTTCCTTCTTGGTTTCTGACCCTTGAGCAACTTTTTAACACTGATTGATGCTATTAATACATGTGTTGGACTGGTTTGCTTTTTTATGTTTTTGTTTTATTAAGCACTAAATAGCATTGTACCTATATAACATTGTATAAAACAGCCTTATTGACTAGACCGCAAAAAGAAGCCTGTAGCCTATCCCACAAAACTTTACAAGTGTACAATTTGACGAAATTGTTAAATTGTAAACAAAGAAATGTACCACAATAATTACAAATATGTATTCGTTACAGGTTTGCAGTGTACAAATATGTCACTTTTGTGAAAGCGTATCACAAAAAATAAAGGTATGTCACGACAGCTACATAATTGTAGGATTGTTGATTTGTGAATATACAAGCGAAGTGTTGTAAGTGTTCAAATTTGATAACTATAGGTACTTAAAAACAGTCTAGGCAGCGATCACTGGTCACGGACTACCGTCTGGAGCGGATGGAAGTTATCAGTCCCAGTTGGCTCTATTCGGGTTGTTAACAACGCTTACTGTATCAAATCTGTGTTCTATCGAACGTTCGGTAAAACTTCGTAATGCCGTGTACACACGTTCCGACCGTATAAGTTGCGGAATATCGCTACGGACTTTAACTTTCCTTGTTTAGTTAATAGTTGGATGTTCTACGGGTAACATAGTTTTGATGAACGGATACTGACTGGCAGCTTTATCAGTTAGTAACTTATTGTTTATGGGAATTCATAAACGGGTCACTCACATCTTTTTACTCTATAACCAGCGCGCTCAGTCGTGTGGCGAATTGCGCAGTGGAAAGGCTTCACCATTGGTGTAAACAAAGTATAAGCGTATGCATACATTCCGACCGAACACCGACGCCTTTCCACTGCGCAATTCGCGACACGACTGAGCGCGCTGGTGTAACTTAATGCGATTTTTGACTCCAATGTATAGTGCTCGTAAGGCCGGTCTTTACGAAGTAATATATATGTCTATGATTCTCTTCCTCACTATAATCTCAAATTAGAATCGACATCTATAATATTCAGTATTCAGTCATTTATTGCCTTCATCATCATCATCATCATCATGTCAGCCGATAGACGTCCACTGCTGGACATAGGCCTCCCCCAAGGCTCGCCACTCCGACCGATCCTGTGCCGCTCGCAACCACCGAATTCCCGCGACCTTCACCAGGTCGTCGCTCCATCTTATTGGAGGCCTACCGGCAGTTCGTCTTCCGGTACGCGGACGCCACTCCAGGACCTTCCGGCCCCACCGGCCATCAGTTCTGCGAGCAATGTGCCCCGCCCACTGCCACTTAAGGTTTGCAATTCTGCGAGCTATGTCGGTGACCCTAGTTCTACTGCGGATATCATCATTTCTGACTCTATCACGCAGAGAAACCCCGAGCATAGCTCTCTCCATTGCCCTTTGCGTGACCTTGAGCCTTCTTATGAGGCCCATTTTTAGCGCCCACGTCTCAGATCCGTATGTCATCACTGGCAACACACACTGGTCAAAGACTTTTGACTTAAGACACTGCGGTAATTTGGACGAAAAGATACTGTGGAGCTTCCCGAACGCTGCCCAACCGAGTCGGATTCGACGAGTGACCTCTTTCTCGAAGTTGGACCTACCTAACTGGACTGTTTGTCCTAGGTATACATAATCGTCAACAACTTCGAGCGCAGAGCCTCCGATTAATACGGGAGTTGGCACAACACTAAACACCCAGAAAGCTGCAAACCATATTTTAAAAACCTTGGTATTCTAACCTTACCTTGTATCTATATTTTAGAATCATGTAAATTTGTAAAAAATAACCCAGAAATGTTCACTAAAGTCGGAGATGTACCTCGTCGTTTTGAATCTCGTTCCAAAAGTAATTTAATACAAATATCATCTAATTTAGCGCTACATAAAAATGGACCTTATCCCACGTCAATAAGGATTTTTAACAAATTACCGAACCACATAAGAACTGAACCTAACTATAACAATTTTATACGTATTTTGAAACAATTTCTTGTGGAAAAAGCCTACTATACCGTCGCGGAATATCTACAAAATGATGAGCCAAGATATTGAAACTGGTCATAGATGTTGTCAGATTGTCACTTCTCTTAATAACATTATATTCTTATATAAAATAATGATAAATCAATGGAAATTATATTTTAATGCCTAACAATTGCCTAAGAAATATTTAAATTAAATTAAAATTATATTAAATAAATTATATTAGGTCATATTTTTAAATTTATTTTAAATGTATTTTCAAATGCCTAACTTATTACATTTTGTACATTAAATGTTATTCTGTATAGGTACTTTAGTTCTTAGCTCTTAAATGTATTGCAATACCCTCACAGGGTTGTGTTGAGACATGTAATGATTTATGCATAAGATCTTTTGTACACACACTAAGCAAGGAATAAATGAAATGAAATGAAATGACATGGGCGTTAGACATGATCTTTGTCTTGTCCATGTTCATTTTCAGACCAACTCGTTCAGATACTCTGCTGAGATCAGCGAGCATCGCACTGAGGTCCTCAACGGTCTCAGCCATGACTACGATATCATCGGCAAACCGAAGGTGAGTTTTTTTGCCTTCATAGGTACATAATAAGGTGATACATAAGAATTCTGATCAGCTGGCCGGTCTTTACGAAGTAATATATATGTCTAAGAAGAGAATGTCTTGCAGGTCTCACATAATTATCAAAGACAAATACATTATTCCTATGATCGTCATTCCATTTCGGAGGGGATGAAAAATCTCATAGTTTTCAGAAAATATCAATTAACTAAATGAATTGGGTCTGTGTCTCTATTTCAGCTCTTAATATATGTCTAGTAATACAAGTCAGTCTTTTGGTAGTAATAAGTACAGACCTAATTAAATTACCTACTGTATAAAATATAGTACAAAATTCTAAGGAGGCAAAACTTATCACACATAAATTCCGCGAATACATAATGTATCGAACCATAAGTTCACTCCCTAGAGAATTAAAGCAGATTTACGGCCCTAGTGCATGCCAAAACATTACGGCTCACATTGCCGGCGTTTAAATTTTAACTCATCTGTTGGCGCCGAGCCAGCAAATAAGTGGAAAATGGCGGACGACGCTGTTTTGACAAGTTCAAACTTGCAGTTTAAACACCACTTGCACCAGGTGCCTTAGCTGAGTGTAAATTACGAAGCATCGTAATTTCCAATAGGGAATATTGACTTTAATTGCTATTGAAAATGGAATATTTACCATGTACCTATAGGATATTTAATTGTTTGAAAGAGTTCCCGATACGATACGACAGGATATTGACTTCGTCGATATTGACGTTAGTCGATTTATTTATTTATCGTATGGCATTACAGTTACTGGATTTAAATTAAATACTAATCTAAAGATTGAGGTTTGCACTCTTCAAATACTCGATGGCCCTTTCACTGAGGTTCGCGAGGTCTTCAATCCGTCCCTTGAATTTGGTGAGAGGGCATTCCAGAACAGTGTGTTTGACCGTCTGCTCGGGGTCACCACACATGCACTGAGGGGAGTCACACCAGCCCCATTTATGCCAGTGGTAAGCACAGTTTCCAACGCCTGTTCGAATGCGGTTTAGTTGACTCCATACTCGGCGCGGTTTGTCGAAGCCAGGTGGGCGTCTATTTGGGTTGAATGTGAAAAGTTGCTCACCATTGGATTGTTGGGCATTCCACTCAGCCATCCATGAATCATGTATATCCCACGTTAGTCGATAAACGATTGATATATAAGTATGGCTCTAGGTAAACAAATGAAATGAGTAGTAAGTAAGCGTGAATAATTAACTGGCTGCCTATTCGTGAACGTCGATCCATGCGTATTCTCTGTACTTTGTTTTCAATCTTATTTGATCCTTTAGCCCCCGACTACCTTCGTTCTAAATTCAAATTTGTGACTCCGCGCCCCGGCACTGATCTCCGAACCTCCCGTAATCTTCAACTTATTGTGCCTCGACATTTCATGGTTTCATGTCGAATTCTTTCACCATCCAGGCAATCCGGTTGTGGAATGATCTTCCTCTCACTATTAGACAGGTCCAGAACAAATTCTCTTTCAAGCTCATGTTGCGCAAGCATCTGTTCGAAAAAGTTCAAATGTCGTCCTCATGATGTTTCACAATGGGTATATATTTATGTATGTATATTTATTTATTTATGTATAGGTAACATTATTTATGTATGTACAATATTATATAGTTTTGTTATTATTATTATTTTTTTCATTCTATTCTAACAGTATTCTGACCCTGCACCAACTAGATCTTTCGGTTTAGCCCATGGTTGACTGGTAGAGAATGCCTTCTGGCAGTAAGTCCGCCATTTGTACTCTTCATGTATTGTGCAAAGAAGTTTAAATAAATAAATAATTGACTTCTTCCAAAATTGACTGACTAGGTTGACAAAAATGTATATAAGCTGGACGACGAATTTTCCAAAAAATCAAAGTTGTCATTTTAGTATACTGGAATTACTGGAAAATAAAACAAGGTTTAAACTATTAGCAACAAAAACTTTTGTATGGAAACTTAAACATAACATTCCATCATACTCGTAATTCATTATGTATTACTTACTGCTGAGTGACGTTGATCAGTCCGTCAAATCACTTGACTTGACTATCCTACAGAACACAAATTTACTTACCTAGAGCCAGATGCACCAATCACACTTGACTCAATTGTGATTGGTACATCTGGCTCTAAGTAAATGCATGTTCTCTTGGATAGGTAATCTTCCAAAAACGCAAAATCGTGTCCCACCTCTTACCCTATCTAAACTTTCATAGATAGGTATTGTATTGTGCTAAGAAAATATGACTTCACAATAGTTATTTGTGCAACAAGAGAGGAAAGTTGGTTTTTCTTGCGAGTGTTTATTTTGAGTCCCGAGAAAGCGAAAGATTCTATAATTGAATCACGAGCGAAGCGAGTGATTCTAAGGTAGAATCTTGAGCGTAGCGAGGGACTCAAAAACACGAGATGTAAAATAACTTTGCTCTCGTGTTGCACACATAATTTTTCACCTCAGTAGTGAGAACATATTAAAGGTTAAAATGTATTTCGAATTACACAGAATAAACAGAAAAAAAAGTATTATAATATGTACGATACGATAAGATACGACCGGACCGGACCGTACCGGACAGTACCGTACCGTACCGTACCGTACCTAAAAAAAAATTAATAAAAGTATAAAGTTCATGGCCTTCACTAAATTAAAAAGCTACATTGTTTCACTCCCTAGAGTGAGGAAAGTCGCACTTTCCTCACTCCAGGGAGTGACGAAAGTAGGCTTGTTCGAGCTGCTGAGGTGAAAAAAATATATTACAATTATGTGATGATCAGTTACACCATTTTTACGGCAATAATAAAAGCAATCGGTTGTAAAACACCCCAACCGGTATAATGGAAGTCCGGTGTTAAGCAAAAACAAAACGCTTGCGGCGGAAATGGAAACGTAACGGGATTGCACATGCACATTTCACCCTGTTGCGTGGTTGCCAAAGAACCAACATAGGTAAAGCAGGCTGATACAAATTCTTCAATATTCTTTTAGACCTGGTCCGTATTTATTTAAAAGAGCCTCTTTTTGGTTTTTTTACCATCATTACCATATTAGATATTACCAAGTGGTAGGTGATCTTCCTGAGTTGGTATTATCATACCGTTACCACCGAATAAGTAATACTAGTAATATCATACAAAACGGCCACGCACCGCCCCGCTCCGATTTAAATTACCTCGCCCCGCGACAGCAGATTGACGACCTTTTTGCCGACCGCTCAGTACAGTTTTTAAGCAACTTGCTCACACAATGTCGCATGCCGCCTGTAAAGACGTGCCGTTCACACATAGAAACGCAAGTGATTTTTGATGTATAGCGTGTCCGCCCTGTGCCGTTACCACATCGATATACAATGCGTTACCATCTTCAACGTTTCTACTTGAGACTGTTAGTAGGTACGTTGTCATGAATATTTGAATGTTTTACACACGTAAACGCTCGTGTACCTTAAATTGGCAATCGGACACAGGAGTCACATTAACTTAGACCGTCTTTTTGCATTTTTTTCTGAAACAGACTCCATAGCACTATTGAGCACCGAGAAAGAGGAAGCTTAACCTCACTACCATCCACGTTTTTTTGAAAATTTAGGGGTTTAAAAAAAGAAGGAAATATTGAGACACAAAATGCAAAATGCCCTTCTAAATAAATGTTATTTGAAAAAAATGTAATTAATAAATTTTATTACATGAAATAAATAAATAAATAATAATAAATATTATAGAACATCTTACACAGATTGACTAAGTCCCACGGTAAGCTCAAGGAGGCTTGTGTTATGGGTACTCAGACAACGATATATATATCTTTTATATATAAATACTTAAATACATAGAAAACACACATGACTCAGGAACAAATATCTGTGCTCATCACACAAATAAATGCCCTTACCGGGATTCGAACCCAGGACCATCGGCTTCACAGGCAGGGTCACTACCCACTAGGCCAGACCGGTCGTCAAAATGAAATATTAATTCTAATATATCACCAAATATACCTACGTAAACAACTATACAATAAATGCTTTACAAATCCCTCTAATTCCTAATAAATATGCTGATTGGAATCTGTGTAGACCTACCACTCCTACCAGAATGTTTAACTCAAAGCAAAAATCGCTCTAAGAGCTAGAAGTCGAACCATAAATAAACACGAGAAAAAGCTCATTTTAGCCAAACTTTCCGAATCCGGCCTAAATGAAGTCTTTGACGAAACTTACCCGTTTGACCCGTGGTTTTAACGCAAATCGGTGTGGATAGTGGGTCAATATACCTGCTGAACCTCCAGTTTTGTACATTGTGTACAACATATTATGTAACATGCTTATTATGTCTGTTTGTGTACTAATATATATAAAGTGAGAGGATGGATAAACGTGAATCTTCTGTTTTGTATTAGTTTTTCATTTTTGCATTTGTACCTACTGTTTGTCCTCTACTTAAGACCGTATAATGTACCTAGTCTGTATGATACTGTCTGTTTTAAATTTCACAGTGTATTAGTTCGCTGTAATGCTGTGTAATTTTTTGCATCAATAAAACAAAAAACATTTATTTCAGAGGTTTCCAAATGTTTGTTTATGTAAAACAGGGTATACTATACAGTTTCTGTAATAGAGGAGGAAAGAAGTATCGGTGGATCTAAAGTAACAAAGTGTAGAACTATGAAAACGGATTATATCGCGTATATTGAATTTATAATACATCCCGACGTTTCGAACTCTTTACAGCGTTCGTGGTCAACGGGTGACGGGTGACGGGATATAATCCGTTTTCATAGTTTTATTTCATGAGTAACTATCGCGGTAACCGAAGACAATATTAACAAAGTGTAGGTTAACTAGCAGGAGCTACAATCAAAAGATAGTCAGTGATAAGTTACTTATAAAAATTTGTTAAGCGGCCCGCTTAAAATAGACCTTACGAACCCCCATATCTCTGCCATTATGAAAACATTCCAAAACTAAATCTATAAAAAAACAATATTTATGGAACTGCTTACTACATTTCACAAGAATGGTTGAGAAATGAGACCTCTAGTGGACAAACAGGGCATATATACGAAACCATTTTTGCCTAAGCTGAGACGGAGCGATACCGTGGCTACCGTGCATTAATTAATGCTTAGAAGTTTAAAAGGAACGTTGGAAGACCGATACTGCGCTTTAAAGACTGTGTCAAGCGAGACATGTCAGCATTCGAAATCGACCACCATGCCTGACAAACCTTAGCTGACGACCGTGATGGATGGCGCAAGCGTGTTGTGGAGGGGAGAACGCTATGCGACCAAGCCTGGTTTAATGCGTTAGATAGCAGAAGGTGTCGCAGAAAGCAAACCGGGACTGGAACCTCAGGTGGCATGAGCTTTCTCTGCCAAAAATGTGGGAGGTCGTGCTCACGCATCGGCCTCCACAGTCACCAAACTCGCTGTCTAAACAGCAATGCATAAATCGTCTGCAATAGACTCAAAGGCCTGTGATGATGAGAGGATTAAAAAAACATTTCACGATTTCGGAGTTGGTCCAATTGTAAATATTGCTCGCAAAATATGGCTAAGGGTTGAAAAATTATTGGTTTATTGATTAGGTACATATTTGCACGCTTGCATGCAAGCTAAGATACATGCAATGAAACATAATGTTTTATAACATCGCTATACTGTGTCTATGCAAATAAATAATTTTTAATTTCTGAAAAACACTCCGTATATTAGATGTAGGTATATAAATTCAATATGGAGCGTGCATGAACTGTTGGGGGCATCATTCATTCATTCATTCATTTATTTATTTTGACCAACTTAGGATCACAGGAGCCCCCTTAATATTGGCGCGAAGTTTAAATGTCAAGTTTAAGTTGCCAATGTAGCCCACAAGATGGCAGAACCTACAATACAAGAAAATTTACGTAAACACTGCTTTGGCGTGACGTGTCAATGTACAGTATATGTTTCCGAATCAGGCCACGAGATTGCAGATTCCAACGCGCACGTCCCCTATAGATATAGGTATTCAGAAGTGCTACGAAAATTCCAAATCCGGTAATGACAGAGTTTGATTCATTTTACATTGTGGTTTTCTTTTGTATTAAATATACTTTAACACAGGTAGATAAATTATATATCACACTTGAGACATCTCATTAAGGGGATTCTTCACTGCGCCTTACCACTGTCAATATGGCCGGGGATTACCGACACCACACGCGCCCAGGTAAACACAATTCATGGTAATCCGCAAAGGCCTACCTATCCTACAGAAAAGCTATGACGGAGCACGGCTGTTGATGTGACGTCGTATCAGGACATCAGGTCAAGATCTAATGACGGATTCACGAAGGAAGCTTTCAAATAATGACGTGGTAATTATTTTGGTATTTTATACCTTGGGTTTTTCATGACTTTAAATTTATACTTACTTAACTTACCACTTAATTAAATTATGTTTTAAAAATATATTCTAATCCTTCGAGACTCTTCCGCGAATCCGCATTCCAAGTGTTTAAATTTAATTCCAGAATTAATTCATTAATTCTGAAATTACAATTTACCTTCCAGCTACAAAGATTTTTATTTCAATTTCTTTGTACACCACTTAATTTATACGCTAAGGTATTTTTAGGGTACTGTGCTTATTTAAGTAAGATAGATTAGCACTTTAAAATAATAAATTATTGGGCCATACTCGTAGGCTTTATAGCTTATTTATAATCAGACTATTAAACTTTGCTTCGTATTATATATTAGTCTAAAAATCATGTGACAAGTTGTTACTTGAAAAAGAAATGATATACATATACCTACAGATGTAGTGCATAATTGTTTTCCATCGTATTTTCTCGGAAACGTTCGTATTTATCATGCTACTTCAGTCCGTCAGTACTTTTTGTACCGAGACTGACTGAAATAGCAAGACACGTTCGTACGTTTCCGTGAAAATACGATGGAAAATAATGCACTACATCTGTATATTAATACGCGGTTGCGTGTTGCACTGTGAATAAGAAATAGGTTTTGGTCGGCGGAACCCTTTACCACAAACCATCCTTACTCTTCACTCTTTTTCAGACTATGTTGTAGAAGCAAATTTATTCAAGCCCTGAGTAAAGCAGGTGCGCGAATTATGTATAAAGGCTCACGCTAATTGGCCCAGCCAACGATTTATGAACGAATAAATGAAATGAATGAACGAATTTATATTTTATAGCCTTAAAAAGGGTGATAATTGACATGATTAGCCTTTTGAGGTTATTATCACGGCTTTCATGGGCTTGTAATTTTATTATGATATTTATTAAATTGTCGAGCGTTAAATCTGGCTTGGGGTTTTATTTTGTTGGTTTTTGGGAAGTAAATCTATTTTAGTGCTCTTTTTTAATTATTATCTGGGCAGCTTGGGCTCTCTTGAGTTATTTATTCGCAAGTGTTTAAATAATTGATTGAATCAATATCAATTAACGTTTCAGAAGAAATTTCGCTCATTCATTTAGATTTTATGCTTGTTTGCTCATTTAGTTACATCGCTAACAAAGAAAAGTTTTTAATGTTTTGGACGAAATAAAAACCATGAATACAGTACCATAATGAATACATAACAGTGTTAAGGATTTAATATAAATATGTATTTTCAAACAAAAAAATGTATGATGTACAACTTCTCACGTAAATCAGAAAGAAAACCATTCAATGTCTTTTTACCTCATCAGGCTCGGGAAAATACGCACTCATTTCATATAATTGAAAACGTATGCTTACCTAACTGTATTTATGTATTATTTTATATACAAAATCATTGTTTTGCAGGTACTGTGCACTTAGAAACAGTAGGTGCAACAAAACATTTTGGAGTAGGTAATAAAAAAAAACTGACAATGTTTCGGCATGGAGCCTACCTATTTGTATTGCCTTTAGATATGTATTTGTTTATTTATATTTCTTAGTAATCCGTAACTCTCAGGAACAAAAAAGACATTAGATCCTAAACTCATATAGATACTTATACGTGGGCAAATATGAAAGTCGTTGTTACAGAATATCAAAAACATTTAAAAAATATTGAGGTTCTAATTTCACGGTTACATATCAGAATACCGAAATAGTTATTTACGATACAAGTGCGGAAAAGAGGAAATTCGAAACGAGTGGCGATAAATTAAAACACGACCGCAGGGAGTGTTTTAAATCGACACGAGTTGCGAATTACCTATTCGCACGTGTATCGTACAACGTTTTACAGTACATATGGCCCTTTAAACTTTCGACATATGCACGAAAAGTGCTATTTGACGCACTAGTGCGAGAAAGTAGCACCATATGTACTGTAAGTTGATTTACCTAATGTCGAATCACCTATGCTCGATTAACCTATTTTTAATTTTTTTTAAATTACCTAACGATCATTTTACCTAAACATTGATTGACCTAAGTTTATAATACCTAATCTCGATTAACCTAAAGGACGAAACACCTAATACATGCATTAGGCACGATATGCCTAATGCACGTTTTACCTTTAGTTGCCTGCGGAAACAAAAGTATAGTCAGCAATAAAATCTTGCAGCAAAAATGAATTTTTTCCCAAAAACTTACTTTTAACACAGGGCGGACACGCTATACATCAAAAATCACTTGCGTTTCTATGTGTGAACGGCACGTCTGTACACGCGTCATGTGTCATAGTTCATAGTGTATGTTGTCTAAAAATAGTACTGAGCGGCCGGCAAACGGCCGTCAATCTGGTGTCGCGGGGCGAGGTAATTCGAGTCGGGGCGAGGCGGTGCGTGGCCGTTCTGTATGATAATAATTACTATAACTTATTCTGTGCTTTTTAAGGAACGCCTGCTTTTTCAAATTGTTATCAGATTGCTATATCTATTTGTGAATACGAGTGTAATGGCCGTATGACTAATTTTCGAAATGATCATTTGCTCCAGCGCCTACAATCAAACCTTGTTTGAGACTCATTCGCTTTCGGATTGCTTACGAAATTCCATGCATGGAGCCAGATCCTGTCTTAACAATTTGATATGGGTTTCATCTCATTTTGACACGACCTCGGGCAGCTCATGGTAGAGACGCTTGAGTCGTGTTATTTAGGTACTGTGGGTTGAGCTGCGTTTTTGAAAATAGTAGTCGCTTTTTTAGATTAAATGCGGTTGCCAAAAAATATGAATACCAATCTTGAGGCCTTTCTTTAGTAATTTCATCGATTCGAAACTTGATTAAACAACTTTCGCTCGACACATAACAAAAAAATAAGTTTTTTGGCAGAAATTTAATTTTTGGTACAAGCTTTTATCGCTGACTGTACTTTTCTTTTCACAGGTAACTAACCTTTCGTATGCGCATGTCAAAAAATTCTCATATAAACATCATATAAATAGCAATCGTGACAACTTCATGTTTAAGTTGAATATATATGGAGCAGATCTGCTCTTAAGCATACGAAAGGTAAATATAATACTCATCGAGACAATTCTAAAAACCCCAAACACAATATTTTAGGTTTCGTTGTTTTATCAGAGTTCCTATGGCCACCTCCTGTATCCATCATCATATCAGCTCGATGGGACCATAATATTGCATTGTCACCCGACTTACATATGTATGCAAATTTTCAGCATCATTGGAAGATTTGGAAGTCGTGAAGTGGGTCAAATTTAACTTGCAAGATTTGACCCGTACTGTAACGGTTTGTAACCTTTACAGCCTTTTTATTAGTAACTGGTAACAGCCACGTTTTGAATTTAGAATCGTACCGCCCTGTCAAATGGAACGAGGGTGCGTGTTCGCCATTCCTTCGGAGGCAGCCATCTCGGCTAGTCATACGGAGTTGTAAATTAGCGAATCTTGAAAGAAAAATAAAAGAAGATCCATAACAGCAGTGCTTACAGTCTTTCCATTACACATCCTCCCAATAGGCGTAACCCCTTTACAGTACACACATACATAGGTATGTGGTGTGGTGTGTATGGTAGGTGTGTTGTGTTTAGACAAGTGAGTCTAAACCGTGAAATTATTTATTGATAGTATGTCTCACAACAGTTTAAATTCGATTACATAGGTACACTAGCTTTTGCCCGCAACTTCGTCTGCGTGGGCTTAGTAACTGCAGCTAAAGTAAGTATAGCGCCTGGAAAAATTCTCATAGCAATCATTCAATTTGAGCATATTATGCACACAAATTAGCAGGCACTTCATTAATTATCTCAATTCCACCCCGCTTTTTACTTTCTTAAGGGATGATTTTCGGGATAAAAACTATCCTATGTCCTTCTCAGGGACTCAACCTATCTCTATGCCAAATTTCATCTAAATCGATTCAGCGGTTTAAGCGTGAAGAGGGAACACACAGACAGACAGACAGACAGACTTTCGCATTTATAATATTTCTCACTGTATTTGACTTTTAATTTTTTTATTTTGTTATGATTTGTTTGTTTTTATTTATTTTTTAATTATTTTACTGAATTATTATTTTTTACAATTTGACGATCTTTTTGTGAGTTCATGTTATTTAGATACATTGTGACATTGTTAAATATCATGTAATTCCCAATAAGAAATAAATTAATCTAATCTAATCTAGTATGGAGTATGGATTGCAAGTTAATAAAAAGCTTGTGTTAACATTTCTATAACTGATATCCGCGACTCCGGGGTCGCGGTGCAATAACATCAGCGGTGCGTGCCCGGGCACGCACGGTCCGCTCAGTGCTCACCGAGCTGCGTGCGGAGAAGGGACTGAACTCACTGAACATGTGAACATATCACGCGCACCAATAAGTGCGAGCGAAATGCCTTATGAGACGACTTCTGATTGAATTTTTTCAGCATTGGTGCTCACGGTCAAGGTCGTATTAAAATAAGATGAGAACAGATCGCCCTTAGATTCCTAGAAACCCGGAGCCCGTTTTTAGTGTTCCGTAACCAAAGAGTAAAAACGGGACCCTATCATTAAGACTCCGCTGTCCGTCCGTCCGTCTGTCTGTCTGTCTGTCCGTCTGTCACCAGGCTGTATCTCACGAACCGTGATAGCTAGACAGTTGAAATTTTCACAGATGTATTTCTGGTGCCGATATAACATTTAGTTTTAGTTAGTAGTTTTTTTAAGTCCGACACAACTTTATACGGTTTTGAACTGGTTTTGATATGATCTTGATGATCGCCGGGTCATTGAGCTCCTTGTAAGTTTTCGTGGTATCGGTGGAAAATTATCTGGGAACAAATCAGCAACACTATGGTACCCAAGAGAGGGCAAGAGAAAGAGAGGAAAACCAGAAGATGGGAGGATGATCTGGTAAAGACAGCTGGCAAAACCTGGAATAGACTGGCACAGAAGAGAGAAGAATGGAAAATGTTAGGGGAGGCCTTTGCCAAAGGGCACACAGAATTAGCAATGGAAGATAATTAAACAAACGATACCACATATTCTGATAAAAGGCTACAAAATAAAATAAATAAAAAATAATCTGGGGGCACGGCAGTGCCCCCACCAAGTCGAGCAAAACAAAGAGGCACGGCCATACCATCCTTTTCTCGTACGTCATTTAGAAGTACGGTACGAGTAAAGCATTATGTGCGATTGCTAAGTCATTATACGTATTAAAAATTAGATATCTAATATTAATGCGGTTTTAACACCCCCTGGCACTGACTAAAATAACCGACGGTATCATATTACATCTCTAAACTTTTTTGTAGTAGAAGTATTGCGTTGCGAGACGGGCATCTTTTTACATTTAGTTTTTGATGGGATTTATATTAGACATGTAATACTGACCTGTAATTTATATTATTAAACAACTATGAGTACGAGTATGTTGGAATTGGCCTTTATTCTAAAAATGTGTTGATTTCTGCTTTCCATCAAGCGGTCGGATGTTCGTCCCTGCTGTATGTATAATTATTAACTGTTCGTGCTGTTGGGCGCTGATATACAGACAATGGGTATTGTGATGCCCATTATCACGGGAAACCACTTACTGGTTCGAAGCTCTCCTTATGTACCACTGATTACGGCTTTCCGTGGAAAAAATGACGTAAGTGACTGTAATCACAAAGTAACGTATGACCTTTTAAATGGGACACTAAGTTATTGATGTGTTTTGATACTTTTGATGTCAGCGAATTGTACTTCGAGAAGCGCTCATTTAGAATTGTGTCCTTAAAGTACTTATAATTGAGGAATTCCTCATTCCGATCATTTATTCATTTCTTGAATGCGGTATAAAAAAGATGTAATAAAACAATTTTTGACCAGCACATCCTGCCTGAATAGGCATAGAAATAGGTAATAAGTATTACCTATAACTATGACTAGATTCTTAATGACCTATCATGCAGCATGCAAAAATAATAAAGTTACGACCTTATACTACATTATACTAAACTAGCTTTCGCCCGCGACTTCGTCTGCGCGGACTTAGTAACAGCAGCTAAAGTAAGTATAGCGTCTGGAAAAATTCTCATAGCAATCTAAATTTGAGCATATTTTGCACACAAATTAGCAGGCACTTCGTTAATTATCTCAATTCCACCCCGTTTTTTACTTTCTTAAGGGATGATTTTTGGGGTAAAAAACTATACTATGTCCTTCTCAGGGACTCAACCTATCTCTATGCCAAATTTCATCTAAATCGATTTAGCGGTTTAAGCGTGAAGAGGGAACACACAGACAGAAAGACAGACAGAAAGAGAATTTCGCATTTATAATATTAGCATGGATTTAATAAATGTGTCGTTCTCAAGTAAAAGGTATCACATTGTCGCTTACCACAAGGACGCTCTGACATGTTATTCGTATAAAGATACAATTTAATTTCGTCCTTATGGTAAGCGACAATGTGGTACCTTTTAATTGAAAACGTCACATATATGCGGCATATAGTCTAAAAATTCTTCCAAAGAGTAAAAAGCATTTTGTACCAAAAAGTCCAACAAATATTTCCTAAATAGAGGAATATCGGATTCTCTTATTAAATTGGGTAGCTTGTTATACAATTTGTGTGCCATGCCATAAACACTTTTTGCACGCAAGGGTGTTAATAAGCTTCCTACCCCGAAAACAAATAATAGTACATTACGATACAAGTGCTAAAAATAGGAAATTCGCAACGAGTGGCGATAAATTAAAACGCGACCGAAGGGAGTGTTTTAAATCGACACGAGTTGGGAATTGGGAATAATTTTACAGTACATATGGCCCTTTAATACAAGTATCATGCAAAATTGTATACAATAAAATAGCTTAGCCTAAATCATGCATAACTTTACATAACATAATATCATATTTCGAAGATAATACGTTTTTTAGTTAAAATATTTTATTTTTAATTATATTTGTACAATATGTTAGTAATAGTTAGTAATAATTCCTAAACGTCAACATGTTTTTGGGCCACCTTGTAAAATACTCAGCCCACGCTGGACGCTTAAAAGCTCGTCACAGACGGAGCGATAATATATCGTAAGATATCTCATAGCAAAGCATCTTACAATACATCTTACGTACTATTTGACTGAGTCCATACACGAAGCTATAATATGTATTTTGATATCTTACGATATCTTATAGCAAAGCATCTTAAGATACGTTAAGATGTTATAGCTCGGAATATTACGGTATATTTTGGGATATTTCGTCTCTCTCATAATGTAGGTAAGTAGGTAAGGTAAGCTAGAAAGAGAGCGATATATATTTTGGTATCATTGTCGTATGTGGTGCTTAGCTATAGTTTAAGATATCTGTCGGTATCTTACGGTGTCTGTCGGTATACTATCGCTCCGTCTGTGACGGGCTTGACTAGCAGTAAATTGGGCGTAAATATAAATTATAATATTTTCTACCGATATAAGCACGAAACTAAACGCATTTAATTTAAAATGGGAGAGACATAAATGTCTATAATAAGCATACGTCGCATATTATGAGCTAGCTAACACATTCGCATATTTGGTGAAACACAATAAGGGCCATAATTAAACTCACTCGTGCTGCGCATATTTAACTTGACTGATATTCAACAACAACAACATTTATCTAGTTATCGACAACCAGAATAAGTATTTCTCTGGGGGCCTACTAGGCCTAGCAATGAATAGCTTCAGATATATAAAATAATAGTTTATAACGTCGATTTATCGATAAACTATGTTAGATAAGATGTTCTGCTTAATATAAATTCGGTCTGAATATTATTAATGAAAAGTTTAAAAAATATTTAAAATTTCCAAAGTGAATATTGGAGCAAAATAGGACCATATTACGGTATACAAAAACTTTCAGCTCATCCAAGTCAAATTAAATTAGACACCAGCTAACAATCGAGGCCAAATGTTTTGTGAACTGCGGTACCGCGCTGAACCGCCAAATGTGCCAATATCACCGCCTAAAGCACTGAACAAATGTGTCGTTTTCCAGCAAAGGGTACCACATTGTCGCTTACAATGAGGACGAAATTTGCTTGCATTTTTATATGAATAACCTGGCAGAGCGTTCTTATTGGCAAGCGACAATGTGGTACCTTTTGCTTAAAAACGACACAAATATTGGATATCTGTTTTCTAATAGCAAATACAATGTGCGCTGTTTTACAAAACCACCGTTGCACTGTTTTAGCTACTTCCCTCGCTCAAAATTTGATGAGGAGGATTTTATAGCTTGTTTTTTAACTGTGAATACTCCCATGCGAAATATTATGGAACGCTCATTTATTTCTTGCATAGAAGACGTATGGCGTACTTAGTACTTATAGTTTCAAAAAGAATAAAACAGCATATTTTTTTCCTTCAAAATCTAAGTTATAACGACTGCCGTACCTTTACCCTAATTAATACCTAATTTATTTCCTCAATTTCCTCTCAACGTTGAATAATCGGAGACACTTTAACAAAAAACTTAAACAATTCGTTTACATTTTATTCATACTCTATTTTATACTCTATCCTTTAATCTCCAAGGTAGAAGTTTCCTTAACGCGTCACCAGCTTGCAACTTCGATCTTCGAAACGCTTAGAGCGATTGAGAACGTTAAATCATAATTCCCGACTTTATACGCTAGTATTAAAGTTGGAAATTGCTCGTTTGCACTAAAAGTCTGAAATCGTTTAGAATAATAATGTTGACACAATTTGAACGTTGTCTGGAGGTGCTAAGGTAGATTATTGCTTAGAAGGTAAGGTGTTTCGGAAGGTAGCGTTGATTCGATTCTGCCAGGTCGTTGCATTGTTATTCCAATAGATTATACGCGCTTTGCTTTAAGCAAACCAATATAAGAGTTAAACTGGAAGCCATAGTAAAGCTAAGCAATCGGGGATCATAGTTTTGTTGGTTGGGTTAAGGCCATTAGCTTCATATCAATAGGAATACCAGCTTAGGTCGGTGTGCTATTAGGGAGGGTTCTGCATATCGTATCGATTGGTGGTTACCAAAAATTTAAATTGAAAGTGGATAGTACCTTGAGAGACAAGTGGTTGTCGTTTATCCGAATTTTGTGAAGGAAATAGGGATTTTATTCCTTTAGGGAGTTCCCGGAAGGTTTTCTATTACAAAGTTTATATTGGCCTGCCATAGATGATTTAAGTAGTAAAATGCGCGGAATTCAACAGTTTTATGGAAACTTACTATGTGCCTACGTTTTTTAAATTTGCCGCCTTTTTCTACTTACAAAACTGGTTGGGGCTATATTAAGTATTCTTATTATTCATGAAATAAAACTATGAAAACGGATTATATCGCGTATATTGAATTTATAATACATCCCGACGTTTCGAACTCTTTACAGCATTCGTGGTCAACGGGTGACTGAGGAAAAATTACAAAATGCAAAAATACCCACATACTAAAATAATGAACAATCATAGACTACAATTGTAGTCTATGATTGTTCATTATTTCATTATTTTAGTATGTGGGTATTTTTGCATTTTGTAATTTTTCCTCAGTCACCCGTTGACCACGAACGCTGTAAAGAGTTCGAAACGTCGGGATGTATTATAAATTCAATATACGCGATATAATCCGTTTTCATAGTTTTATTTCATGAGTGACTATCGCGGTAACCGAAGACAATATTATATTCTTATTATTATTTAAAATGTATCCATTTTTACCCAACTACGAGAAAGCTAAAAGAATTAATGATAACTAGACGTCTATTGGAGAATAATATTATTATTTAAGTTTGTGGGGTCAAAACTACCGGTTGGCCTAAAAATACTTGACAAAAAAATAATCGCGTATATTGAATTTATAATACATCCCGACGTTTCGAACTCTTTACAGCATTCGTGGTCAACGGGTGACTGAGGAAAAATTACAAAATGCAAAAATACCCACATACTAAAATAATGAACAATCATAGACTACAATTGTAGTCTATGATTGTTCATTATTTCATTATTTTAGTATGTGGGTATTTTTGCATTTTGTAATTTTTCCTCAGTCACCCGTTGACCACGAACGCTGTAAAGAGTTCGAAACGTCGGGATGTATTATAAATTCAATATACGCGATATAATCCGTTTTCATAGTTTTATTTCATGAGTGACTATCGCGGTAACCGAAGACAATATTATATTCTTATTATTATTTAAAATGTATCCATTTTTACCCAACTACGAGAAAGCTAAAAGAATTAATGATAACTAGACGTCTATTGGAGAATAATATTATTATTTAAGTTTGTGGGGTCAAAACTACCGGTTGGCCTAAAAATACTTGACAAAAAAATAATGCTTTTCTTACTTACACGTTTCTTAGGTACACGTATTTTACAAAATGTCACAAAAATCATTTAACTGCAACAAAACTTATTATCTTCAAAATAATCTCCTTTAGATTTGAAACACAAACGCAAACGTTTGTTCGTTCAAATTATCAACAAAATGCCACAGCAAAAAAAATACTATTTTTGGGGCCATCTTGTACCTACTTAGTTAATTATAAAAAATAAGGTTGCAATGGATTTGTTTGTGTTTGGGCCGGTATATACCACAAAATAAGTTTTTGGCAAAAATTTAGTTTTTGGTACAAGCTTTTATCGCTGACTGTACTTTTCTTTCCACAGGTAACTAATACTCATCGAGACAATTCTAAAAACCCCTAACAGGATTAGGTTTCGTTGTTTTATCAAGGAGTTCCTATGGCCTCCTGTCTCCATCATCAGATACCACCACCATACCATAATATTGCATTGTCATGTCACCAGACTTCTATGTGTGCGAATTTTCAGCTTCATTGGAAGTCGGGAATGGGTTAAATTTAACTTGCAAGATTTGACCTGTACATACATACCTATACATAGGTACATTGCAAGTTAATAAAAAACTTGTAAAATACGAAAAAAGACCCTGTGGATAATACATTATTGACGAAGTTGGGAATGTACGCTATACATCAAAATATCACTTGCGTTTCTATGTGTGAACGGTACGTCTGTACACGCGTCATGCGTCATAGTATCAGTAAGTTTCTTAAAAATAGTACTGAGCGGCCGGCAAACGGCCGTCAATCTGCTGTCGCGGGGCGAGGTAATTCGAGTCGGGGCGGGGCGGTGCGTGGCCGTTCTGTATGATATACTATTACTTATTATGTAATATTGCTGTCGCGTAAATCGATCTTGCAATGTTTTCAACTTATTAGGTACTTAATTTTTGACTAAACCTTCGCCACCTTAGTTTTAACCAGCAGTCATCAACCTTGCGGGACATTTTCAAAATAAATATTTTATACGTCTTTCCCTACTGAATAAGGCTATCTTCATTAATCAAATCTTGCCAGTTAAACTTTGACCTATCCCCATTATTCGATCAGGCTGAAATGCATGCATAATAGAGCAGATGACAAAGCAATATTATCATATCATAGAGTAGGTTAGGTTAGGTGAGACAGGTAAACTATAAAAAACCGGCCAAGTGCGAATCGGACTCGCGTTCCAAGGGTTCCATACATTACACAATTCAAACAATGTATTTTTTATGTGAAACGTGACTAACGTGAGTGAAATGTCTAAAAAACCCGTAGGGGTCGGATCAAAAACTAAGTAATTAAGTCCGACTCACGCTTGACTGCACATTTCTAATAGGTTTTCCTGTGATCTATAGGTAAAGATTTATTGTGCGTATTTTTTTTTCAAAAATTTAGACCCAGTAGTTTCTGAGATAAATGGGGGAATGGTCATTTTTTGCCTATTTTCTTGAATAACTTCTAAACTGTTTATCCTAAAATTATATAAAAATTATATTTGAGATTCTTACAATGAGCTCTTTCATTTGGTATGTAATACGATATAGTTTGAAAAACTTTTACCCCCCGAAAGTGGCCCCCGTCTTTATTATTCATTTGTTTCCGTTACGTCTTTGGGTCACAAACGTACATATGTATATCAAATGTCAACTTAATTAGTTTCGGAGAAAATAGGCTGTGACAGGCGGACAGACAGACAGACAGACGCACGAGTGATCCTACAAGGGTTCCGTTTTTTTTTTGAGGTACGGAACCCTAAAAAGAGCCAGTAAAAATCTTCAGTAAGTATCATTGACTTATTATTACTATAGAGAGGACATACCAAACAATGAAATTGTCCCAATCGCAACCTGTACCACGCGACCAAAACGTCGTAAGCGCCGTAAAATTCATGGAGCTTAGAGCGTATTCACATTGTCCGATCCAATATCGGATGTAGGATCCACGTAGTCAGGCCGCGGGGGCGCGCCCGTCATTAGCAGTCACGCACACTACAACAACCATTATGCCTACACATACGCACACAAACAAATATTACGCCCGCAGCTCTACGTCGTAGCCAATAATATTGGCACAGAATAAGTATTAGTATTATCATACAGAACGGCCACGCACCTCCCCGCCCCGATTCGAATTATCTCGCCTCGCGACAGCAGATTGACGACCTTTTGCCGGCCGCTCAGTACTGTTTTTAAGCAACTTACTCACACAATGACGCATGCCGCGTGTACAGACGTGCCAATCACATAAAGAAACGCAAGTGATTTTTGATGTATAGCGTGTCCGCCCTGTGATATTGGTTTCCTCGTATGCAGCAACTGTATTTCGATTTCGATTTCATCTCAATACATTTTCCGGTCACCCGTATATGTAATTGATGTGAGCGTTAAAAGTTCGAATACTACTTGCTGTATGATACCATACGCGGGTTGTATCCCTCATCATTCCGTGGCGCGATCTTTGTTTTTTCCGTGAATCCATTCCATGTGGATTCTATTTTCCGTTTCATATTTCTGTAACAGAAAACCGTTTGGTCTACGTTTCTTTTTTCATAACTGCAACAGCCAGCATTGCTCGTTTGGCCCGTCAATCTATCAATGTCTCTCTGTCAGCGTTGCATATGCTGTTGCAATTTTGCTGAATCGGGATTGAAAAAAGTTTTTTTTTGTAATGTTTAGATGTTTGAAGTTTAGCCGTTGTCAAGGTTGGGTAGCACTTGGAAGCCTAACGGAAACGTGGGCTTCCAAATCATAGATCGTTGGTTTGAATCCCGGCTCGTACCAATAATGTTTTGGGATTTATTTGGGTAAGTAAATATTGTTACATTTCCAGGCTTTGCTGTAAAATAAAACGACACCCTGCACAAAAAAATAAGGTATATATGCTGTCCGCAATTTTGTGATATTGTATCTATGTAGGTACAAGTTTGCGAAGATGGTACTAAAAAGATTTGCCCACGATTTTATGCCTATGATTTTTTTTCTTATGATTATTATTGTATTTAACATGTCATTACATGCAATTAAATAAGTATACTACCTCCATTATTGCACTGAATAAAAATATTTTCATTTCGATAGCATTATGGAAACTATAATCATGCATGGTGAGTACGATGCTGTACTTCAGGTTTTTAATATTAACTGTCGACATTCGAAAGATTGCGGGTCACTTCTGGATGAGATTGGCTCAGGACCGGTATAAGCGGCGTGCTCAGCAGTGGGCGATAAAAGTCTGATATGATGATGATGATGATGAAGATTAATTGAACCAAGAATATTGCAATATGCGCTGCCCATTAAGCCTGACAATATCCGTAGCCTGTTACCGTCAAATATGCAGCAACCAGCAAAATTCTGCATACGTTGCATTTTGACTTAGCTCCTAGCATGTATGTAATTCCTAGTTTGATTTGCTAGGAGGTAATTTCAGTTGTCGAATTACCCGCTGGATATCGCTATACCGTGCGTGACAAATTCTAGTTCGCGGTGTTAAGATTTGTAGGCGTGTATTTGGTATTGTCAAGCTATTAAAACTGTTGTAGAGTCGGACCACGCTAAGTTTTCATGCCAAGAGCCGTAGCTCTTGACGTATCAAGTGTGGAGCTTATAGGGATATGTATGCATTCTGACTGACATGTTTGTGCAAAGTTAGCGTGGTCAGTGTTTTCCTTTATTCCATTTATTACATTAATGTATGGATATCGAAAGTGCTTTTAAATTTTGGGCCTTTTTATTTTACTTATTTGATGGAATGTTTTTGCAACAGATGGAAATTTTCCTCAATGGCCATTGACCACAAGAGTGACGTAAATATTTACGTACCTCAGAAAGTTTGTGGACTTGAAACTATAAATTTCTCCTAAACTTATCATACTTATTCACAAAACGCAGCGTGGCAAAGTCTCAACAAAACGGTCAGAATTAAATGTTTGTTGTGGATATCCGTAGCGGTATTTGTCCAATATATTCTGTCACTTGATATGATGATTACGGATAGTTTAAAACTCAGCAATTACCTTTCGTAGGCTACGTAATTCAATTACCGCTATTAGGGAGTCGGCAATTATTTTTCACGAGTATGGTTAAAATAATATACCCACAGTAAAACCATTTGTTCATTGCTGTCCTTTCCCACCTTCCTCCTGAAAATTTATTTATCACTCGTATTCCATA
This sequence comes from Cydia strobilella, assembly GCF_947568885.1. Classification (NCBI taxonomy): domain Eukaryota; kingdom Metazoa; phylum Arthropoda; class Insecta; order Lepidoptera; family Tortricidae; genus Cydia; species Cydia strobilella. The sequence continues at coordinate 7,324,184 of NC_086060.1, forward strand.
AAAACATGAAGATTGCCTTTGCAATGTTAATATTCGCCACACTTAACGAGCATCTAACTTACAAACCTAATTACCGTGAATATTATACTATGGCCTTGACCTTACTAATAATCACCATACATCATACCTATATGCAAAGCCCATCTTAACACACGCCAATACGCCTACGTCCTGAACTCGTGTAGTCGTAAATATCTATACAACTTTACACCCTATGCCAAAGCAACAAGATGAAAATGAGTGTACATAATTATGACCGTCATAGTACAAAAAACACGCAAATCACCCTTTGGCATTGTTCCTTAGCAATGAATAGTATTTTTACCGTACTTAGGTAAAGATATACAAAATTTGTAAACATTCAATTCATTTCAGGAGCTGATTCAGATTTTAACTTCTCGTTACGAAATTGTTATGGTTATTATCTGTCAGCTGTGACATTTCTGGAACAGACCTAAGTATGTATGATTTTATTTCGCATTACACAAGGTTCGTCACTTATTGAGCTAAGGCACGAGTAAGACAGACGGACAAATATGACAAACAGTTAGGGAGTCCTTGTTGACTACGGACCTCAGAAAATTGGTTTTTAATATCGTGTATAACAAGTAGTTACATTCAGTCAGGCTTTAAACTATCTGATTGATTGTGATTGAACATCAAATCTATTCTTGAGAGGATAGTGTATGACCGCTTCTCCATTCAAACGTAATTATCTTTCCTGCATATTGGCATTATAGAAAATATTTTTACACGATTAATTTTTCACATATTTTCATTATTATAAGATTTAGGAGCGAAAAACAAATTCCATACACATTTTAAAACCTCCTAACTCTTACAATAATTAAAAAATCTAACGAAGGTTTGATGTATATCTTTAATATACATCAAACTGCGTAAAAATATCATGTAGAATGTTAATATCAGAGAGGATAATAGGGACTACGTTTGCATGGAAAAGCAGACACGTGCCTTCGTCCCCTTTCATCTTAATTATAATGGCAAACTTATATTATGAACTTTGTGTCAGAACTAAGTCCATTCACTGTAGGTCTGTGTATCGTTGCCCCGGTAATTATGAAGGCGTGACTCGTGACTCGTCCGTTTATTGTGAGTATGACAGGGTGATAAATAGAACCACGCGTTAAGGTTTACATTCCAGCCCTTATAGCTCGGCAGGTGCGTCAGAAATTACTTTACAAACATGCAGTAGAAGCTTTTAAAGTACCTATATACATTGAGGTAATATATGTATACACTAGAGGCGGCCTCTCGAAAAAAATGTTTCCGCACTTCATTGCTACTGGCTGCGCTTATTATTTAGCTTAGTGACAGACGTCAAACGCAAAAAATGGCGGACACCTCGCGGACACAATTTGTTCTCGACAGCTTGTCTATACATATATATATGTATGTCAGTGCCTATATGTATAACTAGTTGCCTGAAATAAAGTTAAGTAGGTATTTCATTTCATTAAACATTAGACGGACTATATTAAACATTAGTGCATTTTATTAATACGGATCATAGATTCAAAGACGTCACGTCTCAACGTCGTTCGCACAAAAGCTAAGATTGGACACATCGGACAAAAGCCTTTCGTATAACGCCTCACACATGAAAAGGCTTAAGCGACAATGGCAAAGTTCCAAGAAATAACCTTTTGTGTGTGAGGCAGTTTAACCCAGACGGTGCGATACCATATGAATGATATCTGTAAAGTATTTTAATCAAGCGTCTTACTGCAAGTATACTTTCCTTAGACGTGCATAGATAGATAATGTACTCCTATTATATCTTATCTGAATTGACTAGTACATGTCTGCTAGCTATAACTTAGTTTAGCTATAATTTAATATAAATTTATTTTTTAAGTAGATAGTTGTATTTATTGTTAATTTAGTTTTTATTCGTGTTTTGTAAATGTTGTGTTAATTAAAGCACTTTTCAACCACAATACATGTGTGTACCTATAGACATGAAAATGTGTGTGATTTCGTTTATTTATCATTCGTCCTATACGCCACTTTTTAAATCAGGGGGCCTAGTCAAGGTGACACCATTGATAGAAAACGCCAATTTAAACATAGATAAAAAATTTATGGAAATAGTCACGTGCCTTTTCGTAGCATCTGGCATCCCGATAATTTTTTACGGCATCCCGATAAAATCATAAAGAATCATGGGCTCCAGAAACCCAGAGGCACTTCTTTTGTTTTAGATTTTTTGGAAACCTCTGTTATTCAGAGAAAATCAGAATTGATTGAGAACATGTACAAAAAAATGTACAGGATCCCAGAAAGATAAATACATAAGTAGGTAACATTGTAAAATGCTTAGATGAGGCCTATAGTTATGCCTCAGCAGTGGACGTCTTTCAGCTGATAATAATAATGACCGTTGAACTCTATTACTTATGACAATACCAATATCGATTACCCCAAACAATAAATCTCATAAACTGAAATAGATAATCATACACTAAAGATTTCATAAAATAATTTGATTTGTTCCCTAGTTGAATAAATAACTCGTTTACGACATTCGTCACGTTCCGGGTCCTTTTCTCTTTCCTCAACTTTTTGTATATCACCCTTTTTCCTTTACACGTCCCTAAGGAACTCTCATCTCGATATACTTATCTTAAAATTAATTTCATGCTCTCTTCGATTTTTATGATTATTTGTTGATACTTAAAAACTAACCTAACATTATATTAAATATTGAAAAAAACTTCGAAGGTCGTGAGTTCCAGCCTGCTTCTCTCTCTCTTGCTTTTGTGTTTTTGACAGTAAGAACATAATTAATGTCATGGGTCTAACGCGATAAAATTTCATTATTTTACCATTTTTCCGACGTTTCAGCACTAGCAATAGTATTTACTTTACTATTTAGCACTAGTAGTTTAGAGTTGTTTACCGATATCTCAATTGACATTTTGCTGGGACGTTAGTCTTCTGTGAGTTCCGTGACTACTTTAAACTCGTGCGTTTTTTACACATAATTAATGTTATTAACGGGCCTAACGCGATTAAATTTCATTATTTTACCTTTTTCCGACGTTTCAGCTAGGTTGCACTAGCTGTAGTCACGGAAGACTGACGTCCCAGCAAAATGTCAATTGAGATATTGGTATACAAAACTAAATTACTAGTGCTAAATACTACTGCTAGTGCAACCTAGCTGAAACGTCGGAAAAAGGTAAAATAATAAAATATTATTGACATTAATTATGTGTAGAGCTATATCATCTCTATTTGGAAGGGTACTCCAGGGTGGCAGATACTTTTGGTGCATTAATTCATCCGCTACTATTGATGCTGACTGTAAAATGTCTAGCTGTTGGAGCCGATGTTTCATTATAAAGTATATCTTCTTCTTCCTCGCGTAGTCTCGGCACTTTGCCACGGCTAATGGGAGCCTGGGGTTCGCTTGGCAACTAATCCCAGGAATTGGCGTAAACACTAGTTTTTTACGAAAGCGACCACCATCTGACCTTCCAACCCAGAGGGAAAACTAGGCCTTATTGGGATTAGTCCGGTTTCTTACGATGTTTTTCTTCACCGAAAAGAGACTGGTAAATATCAAATTTAATGATATTTAGTACATAAGTTCCGAAAAACTCATTGGTACGAGCCGGGGCGATTGCAAGTCGCACACTCTTACCGCTTAGGCCACCAGCGCTACATTATAAAGTATATACAATTCATTATAAAGTATATGAATAATTAATTACATACTGTGAGCTAACACCCAAATTATAAAATTAGTACACCAACTATGTAACTAATCAAATACCACAAATTTAATTTTATCAAACTCAACCTAAGCCGATAAATCTAGAGTATGGAACAATAATGTAACAGGATAATGTAGGTATTTTAGGTGGTCGAACGTAAATTTTACGTAGACCGCAGCGTAATCACCACCCATATTGTCACGAACACACTAAGGTAGTGAAGGGTGAGGGCCAAGTTATTAAGTAGCTACTTTTTTATTTACCTTAAAGTTGTCTGGAAGAGATCGCTCTCTAGCGATAAGGCCGCTTGTTGCTAGAGGTAAATAATACAGAGATATTATGTGTGTTTCTTTGTAAACTTATTTTGAGGTTGTCTAAAAAGGATTTGAGATCCGGTCCGGTTTCTAAGATCAAGTTCGCCATACATTTACTATGGCGCACTTGATCTTAGAAAAACAGACAGACTATACCTATCGTATTTTTTCCTTTATTTTCCGCTACTTGATAAGTAAATCTTGAGTGTTAATTTAATAAGTAGGTGTGTATTTTTAGGGTTCCGTACCTCAAAAGGAAAAAACCGAACCCTTATAGGATCACTCGTGCGTCTGTCTGTCCGTCTGTTGTGAGTATTTTCTCCGAAACTACTGGACCAATTAAGTTGAAATTTGGTACACATATGTAAGTTTGTGACCCAAAGATGGACATGTAACGTAAACAAATTAATTTTAAACACTTAGTTTAGTTTTTGATCCGACCCCTACGGGTTTTTTAAAGACATTTTAGAAAAAAAAATCCATTGTTTAAATTGTGTAATGTACGAACCCTTGGAACGCGAGTCCGACTCGCACTTGGCCGGTTTTTTTTTGTCAGAAACGCCAATGTCCGTCAAGTACCTAAGTATTAAGCATTATTAAGGTTAAAAAAACCGGCCAAGTCCGAGTAGGACTCGCGCGCGAAGGGTTCCGTACCATAACGCAAAAAACGTCAAAAAATCACGTTTGTTGTATGGGAGCCCCGCGTAAATATTTATTTTATTTTGTTTTTAGTATTTGTTGTTATAGCGTTAACAGAAATACATCATCTGTGAACATTTCAACTGTCTAGCTATTATCACGGTTCATGGTACAGCCTGGTGACAGACAGACGGAAAGCGTACACTACTGTAATGATTAATGAATGGAATCTTGTTTTTATGTAGGTACCCAGGTAGTAAAACTTAAAAATACCACATTGCTTAACAATATTTCAAAAAAGAAGAATAATTCCTCTCAGTATTGGAAAACAAACCCATTGCTGTTATTTCAGAACCTCGAACTGAGTTTATTAAAATAAGTCTACGAAGTTTTGACCTCTGAGGATAATTTTATGCAATTGAGAGAATTCGCGAACTTGTCTATTAAAGTACTTTAATCCTTTATTTAGAAGTTTGGGTACCATTTACGTCTTAGGAATGCCCAAAATTTTATGGCACCTAATTTTTCTGACCAGTATCAATTGATTTTAAAATAAATATTTTTGGGCATAGACCAGTGATTTTTGAAAAGAAAAAGTACGTTACAAAATTAAATGTGACAGTAGTTTTGCTTAATTCATTACCACCTCTGCTTTGCGACTGAAAGTTCTTAGCAGGTCAATGCGGCCAAGTACGTCAGCGGGTAATAGTAACTTTATCGACGAGTAGCGATTTCTTTTAGTTCCAGCTAAAAGTACGGAATTTCTCGCAGATGGATTAGTCCGTATTCACCTTACCTAAATTAACTGTCAATAACGTGCCAAGCGTAAATTACTTTTCCCAACTTGGCCTAACTTTTGACTTCTGAGTTTTAATACAACAAGATTTATAGCCGACATACTCAAATGAAAGTGTAATTATCGCCCTCGTATATCACGTAGGACGTGTACGTGTGCCCTTAAGGGGCCCACTGACTATCAGTCCGCCGGACGATATCGGCCTGTCAGTTAGAACAAAAATTTGACAGTTCCGAACAATGGACAGCCCGATATCGTCCGGCGGACTGATAGTCAGTGGGCCCCTTTAGTGCTTACTGTGCTTAGTGGGTTTTAGGAACCATCACAAAGTATTATTAGTTAACTTAGATGTTATAAAATGACTGAAGCATGCCAATTGTTGACGCTCCGTAGCGTATCGCTTTCCATCATTTTTCCAATTTTTCCACACTACAGTGACAGTTGCGTTTCGTTCGCTAACGGAGCTTTAACGATTGCACGTTGGCTACGCACTGGTCTTTTATTAAATAGGCATATTCAGCATGAGCTATTATCAAGGTAGTATCTAAGCAAGATCAAAACCTTAACAAATTCTAAAATAAGAATCAGTATTCGAATTTAAACTGTTGTGAGACATACTAATATTAAATCATTTTACGGTTTAGAGTCACTTGTTTTAGTCACTAGCGCGACATGTCGAAATATGTGTGTTTGTGTGTCTGATGTGTGCGCGAAATATGTCGCGCGAGTGACTAAAACAAGTGAGTCTAAACCGTAAAATTATTTAATAAGAATCAGTATGTTTGCAAATATTTGGTGTCCAGCCACCTGACTTTATTTAACGACATATCGATTTATAAAATCTGGTCGCTTAAGTCTGGTAGTTAGTGGTGGTGGCCTGACCAGGAATATATGATCACGCGCCATGTTGCGGAATTTCACTGGAACTATTTTTTTCATACTATACTGAACTGTCACCCTATACATGAGAATGAACAGCGCCCTCTTTACAATGATCATATATATGGAAATAATGAGTTAAACATACTGTTCAAGTGTTCACATAGTTTGTAGCTAATTAAAGGCAAATCGGAACCCGTGTTAATGTCGTTAATGAGCCAATTTAATGAGTTGTCAACGTGGGCAATTTAGTTTACATTTTCCGGTTCTGAACAGTTCATTTGATATGGGAAATTATCTTTTAGCTTTGCCATCAAAGCAATTTATACAGGATGATTTCTGGGTCGTGATTCAGAACCACTTTCCAATAGTAAATGATCCACATTATCATATAGTATTAGTATTTGATTAAAAGATAATTATTGTCTTCGGTTACCGCGATAGTTACTCATGAAATAAAACTATGAAAACGGATTATATCGCGTATATTGAATTTATAATACATCCCGACGTTTCGAACCCTTTACAGCTATGCAAAATCATTATTTTAGTATGTGGGTATTTTTGCACTTTGTAATTTTTCCTCAGTCACCCGTTGACCACGAACGCTGTAAAGGGTTCGAAACGTCGGGATGTATTATAAATTCAATATACGCGATATAATCCGTTTTCATAGTTTTATTTCATAAAAGATAATTAGTTTATTTTTTTCTTATTTTTCAAGTAAAATTAATTTTATACTAAGTAATCATGGTCACCCTATGACTTTTGACATACGCTGTATGGAAGGCGACTAGACGTCACATTGAGGAGGATGACCAAATTATATGCAAAAATGTTTTTTTTACTTTTTTTATACCACGTCGGTGGCAATCAAGCATACGGCCCGCCTGATGGTAAGCAGTTACCGTAGCCTATGGACGCCTGCAACACCGGAGATATTACACGCGCGTTGCCGACCCTTTAAAAACCTGTACACCTACACTTGTCATCAAATAAAACTTTTTAGTGACCTAAAGGAGTTCTATGCCAATGATTAAAATTTATTAGTGTTTGTATGAACTTGGCCATTTTTTACCTCGCTTGAGCAAGCTAAAAGTATATATTATAAGAACAGTATTTTTTTAACATATTTCTTTATTTTAGATATAAACCTAACTTTTGGTAACTATTAGAAGTTCAAAAAAAGAAGTTTTTAATACAGTTGCTCAAAAAGTGCTACTTCACATAGCTGTTTAGCGTGCGGAAAGTTGATTTTCGCGAACTAGTGCGTTTTACTTTTCCAATTTTTTTAAATTTATCCTTGTTCCAATTCATGACTACTTATTGATGAGTGTTAATATTAGTTTCCTTTAAACGTCGTAATCAACATAAAACCCTACTGTTAATGTAAGAATACGAGAAATATACATATTTCATATTTTATTACTTACCTCTTCATCATTATAACAGGTTAATATTTTAATATTGAAAAACCGTTCTTAATAAGTTGTCTGAATGGAACGGAATAGCTATGGAAGGTAGAGGTAGGAATTGCGCGCTGCCGAAACGCCTGTCAAAGTGGCGTTTTTTCTTACTGCAAGCATGTTTTAAGTTTCCAAAGGCAACATTCGATATTATTTTTATTCCTTACTTGTTGTTTTTCTTAAAATTTTCGCAACTGTATTAAAAAACGTCGTTCGATACACGTACGGAAATGTCATTCTTCGCTCGTCCCGAGTCTTGCCACAAGCCTACGGCTCGTGGCAGGATGTCTCGGTACTCGTGGAGTAATGACATACATTCCGCACTAGCATCGAAACGTACTATTTTTTTTCTCCATACAAAAGTGACACAGCCTATTTAATTAAATAACTTCGATGGTATGGGAGCGGCTTTTTAACTGGTGGACGATGGTAAAAGTATCGATTGGAAATAAGGCTAGGCACTGTTTAGTAGGTCACGCAGTAACAAATGGCTTACTAATTGCGCACAATCAACGCGAATTATTACTGTATCATTACTATAGTTCGAGCCGGTAATGATCTGCTGTTCATTCTTCCGTTAGACCGTAAAGTAGATTTTTCCTGTGTCGACCATCTTGTTATTCTGGCTTTAAATTTGAAGACACATTTTTTTATTGTCATCGACCTTAACAAACAAAAGACCCTCTCCCCAATTAGGATTTTCACTATGATTGTGCCTATTATTTCCTGTAAGTTAAAAAACATGAAAACAAAAAATCTATAACTCACAGCTCACAGAATTGACAGACAGACAGGGCAGGGTCACGTAAAACAAAACTGTGATTTTTCATGACAAGCAGATTTCTCACGCACGAATATTCACGTATCGGGTTTGAGCCATTCCGCAACGTTTTGTCCGGGAGTTGTGAATGTGTGCGTATCGCGAGTAAACATAAAACAACATCGGTACATCTGAGTGTTGTTATGAAATCAGTTTTGTCTTAGCGACCTTTTTTATCTCTGCCTATTTTTCAACTCTGTGGCGTTGGGCCAAACTATGACTAAACGTAAAAAGAACATTCTGTATAACTTTTGGGTCAAACCAAGTACAACTGTCCACCTAAAAGCCTTGACTACGTTCACAAAACCTTTGACCTACATCACTCCTTTGACAAAACATACATTTTTTTGAATACTGCAGATTTCTTAGATCGTTCGTCTTTTTGCTGGCTAAAATTGGCATTCGATTATGGTAGACCGATCGTTTATAATTTTCCTATTTACTTTTCCGGAAGATTTCGGCTGGCCGGAAAAGGATGACAAAATGCACAATGAATGATTGATTGTAGCAGAAATATAATGGATACGGCAGGGTATTTGTATGAGGTTTGTGTGCTGTAGATCTGTTGATACCGTCATTTTAATTAAAGGTTTGTTTACCGAGTTGCTTTGATCTATAAGATAAATGTATAACTGTCTCGCTCACACACCGGAACCACATCAGAGTGATAACCACGGTATTCTATGGGCTGGTACCACGTAAGTTTCCCGACTGCTGTATTAAAAATAATGTTTAATGACGTCAAGATTGTATACATTTAGAGTATCTTATCAAGCAAAGATATATTAAAAGTCATTAAAATGCTTTTATGTTAAGTTTGTGCTAGACGGTTTTTTAAATTTGATATTCTACCATGTCTTATATACTACTTATAATCATAAAGTACCATACTTATAATCATAAAGTCAATTTAACAGGCATCATATGGGCAACGTGTTTTAAATATGTATTTTATTTTATTCGTGTTAAGGAGTTCGGTCCTTCCCATGGACCCTCCATTAAAAAATTAATCGACAAACAATAATTCCATATAATTCAATTCCATTATCGTACCTGTTCACAAAATTTTACGAGACACAGTTGAAAAATCCGCTCTAGACGAGAACAGCCAGACATACGAAAGCATTATGGTAAAAGCTGAAACAGACACGCTTCGCTTGCGCTTCGCCCTCGCTCAGTCAGAAAGTAGATAAATGGAACGGGGTCCCTTTGTTTGACATAATTATTGAAAGTCATAATGTAATGATTGTCAGATTATCATTAGTCATATTTCTGAAACCGTTAATTTTTCAGGATTTTCATCAGGATTCACAGGTTAGGTTTGTTTAATGGCAATACGCGTTTCTGAGAAAAACCATTATGACTAACGAAAACAATACATGATAACTTAAAACGTTATGGGAAACAATAGAGACCCAAATGGAACAACACAACTAAGTAAACCACATTAAATGCCATATTCTCACCTTTCGCTATACAAAGCTCACCTCCCCTTCATCTGATGATCACCGCTTTAGCAGCACATTTGGAATAATTCCCAAATATCACGCAACGCCTATTGTGAGGCGGATATTGTTGCTATTTCCTATACTTTACCCCTACTCACGCTAAAGGAGTATAGAAAACAAACAGAGTAACACATTCATACACCTGGGGTAACCGGGTGTAATGGCGTACTGCATGCAGTGTGGGCAACTGTGTGTGCCTTTATCCTTGTGATAATATAAGTCACTTTTTAACCCCATGTAAGTTAAAGATATAGACACTGTCTTTATCACGCTATCACGTAGACACAGGCAAAAACATCATATCCGTGCAGGAATGTTACTAGTTATATTACAAATTATTAGCCATCAGATGATATTTAAGACAAAATGATACAAATGCAAACCACAGATCGCTATGATGCAAACTAAGTTGAAACTTTGTCATATTTGATATACACTTGAATAAACATTTTTATAACTACTAAACACACTGGTACTTAAATATTCTGATTCAAAATCAATTCCCATCCGATATTCCAAATTGCCCCACATAATGGTAGTCTATATTATGTCTGTTACTCTATTCCGATATTTAACTCTATACCCGCGCCCTCATCTAATATCGTTTATTTCTTTAGTAAATATTGCTTTTGACACTTCAATGATTGAGTAAGTTCGATGCCAGAAACAAATTTTGTTGTATTTCTAGCCTATTTGGGCGGAATGTTATAAGAAAATGTTTTATCAAAACAAAGAATGTTAATGTTACTACAGTATCATTTCCATGTTTTTCATTACTATTTTGGTTGACATGAGCGAAACAGTTTAGCTTCCAATCATGGCCTACGATATAACATTTTTATCATAAGATTTCATCATGATAAATCGAAATAAGTGGATTTATTTATTCTCGAACGTTCTTTGATCTTTTTAGATTAACTACATTCAACATAACCTGGGCTATAACCGCGAAAATCGAAGTTCGCAAATCGCGGGCATCTTTCTCTGTCACTCCAATTACGTCTTTATTAGAGTGAAATAGAAAGATCCCCGCAATTTGCGAATTTCGGTTTTCGCGTTAACTGCTTGCACAGGAACCTTGATCCAGCACTGCAGTAAGAAGCAATAACGTGAAAGCTCCTACAGCTGTACCTATTTTAACAAACGTGCCTGTTTTACTAAAGAAAGTAAAAGGTAGGATTGACTTGGCTACTATTATGCCCACTTTTCTTCTTATAAATCTAAAGTAACTAGAAAAAAAAAACAATGTAATGTGACCCATCGACGCCCACTGTCAACATTACTAGACCAATTTAAATTTTTCGTGATCACAGTATCAAAATTCAGGATTTCGTGTAAATATTCGGCACACGTTCAAAATTCTCGAATTGGATTTCCCAATGTTTGGGGCATGGCCAAATTGCATGGAGGAAAATCGCAGAAATCCAAAATTGTCGTGATATCTTGGGGTAACCTATCAGTTACCTACTACGTACGACACTAAATTTGGTAACAGCAAATCTGCCAATACTTTTAAATAAAGGATGACTTACGCTAGACATTTTCTATGACGGCTGATCGGTGATCATGTGGTGCTTTCAATAGAAAACGATGCGCCGGAAGCTTCGGCCCGGCCCCGGTCCGGTCTAGCGTCAGTCATTTCTAAATCAAAAATGTAGCAAATAAGCTTGATATTTTTAGCTTTTCGAAGCAAATAGTAGGGTGGCCGAAAAAGCTTTAGGTTACTTTGCGCTCATGTCGTCGCGGACATGGGTATATTTGGTATCAGTTCATTTAGTATGATGTCCTTAATACAAATATATGAGATAACAAGCGCGAAAGTAGTGGGGTGGGGGTAGTTTGGAGTAGGTTAATTATTTTTTAACATTATATAGATGATATTCACAGTCACTTGGTTTGTATTTTGGAATAATCTATTCAGTAATTTTCAATTTAGAGCAGTCCAAAGTCATCTGTGGGTTGTGAAATTTTGAACGTTTTCTAATAATTTGTTAGACCAAGTAGTGAAAATGTTACATTATGTTATATATTTGTGATTTACTCACAAAGCCCTTTCATTTGGTACCCCACATGGTATGATAAAAAAAAAGTAAAAAGCTTTGTACTGCCGACTTTATGACGTCACAGCAACTACCCCCACCACTTTTGCACTTATTATCTTATATATCTGTGTTCAGGATATCATGCTGAATGTACTGATACCAAATATATCTATGTCCGAGACGACATGAGCGAAAATCGGTTTCTAAAAGACTTTTAGACAAAAAACCGACCCTCTAAAAGACGTCTTTAAACACTACAAGAAACGCACAGCAAAAACCACTAATGCCATTAAAAACTAACACTTCTTGATAAAAAATAAAACTTTGTTACTTTCCTCAAAGCCTTCAATAACCACAAAAAACATAATCTTCCTTTCAGAACAGTAAAAAACTATCCCATTTGTTCCAGAGTCCGTAACTTTCTAGCTCAGTAAAAGGGTGAGAGCGCTGTAATAAAAATAAACTTAGCTTTTTACGCTCTAGGGAGAAATGTTCTAATCTAAGGAAATCCATCACTTAGATGAAGTGATAAGTGAGTTGCTAATGTTGGAAACTTTGGGATGCTAGAATGAATAAATGTAGGGTATAAAAGTTGTTTTCTTAGTTCGAGGGAAGCCAGTACTGTCGCGCTGGTTTAATTTGGCAGACATTCAGACGTACTCTATGAGTAACCACAGTTGAAATGAAACAGTACACAATGTCATTTCTTGTGAATTAATTTGCTTTGGAATTCCCGGTAAATATATACCGAAATATAGAAAAAAGGTAAGGTCAATACGGGCAAGTGTGTCTGGCCTTCACGTTGGGGTCTGCATACAAATGTATGAACTCGCAATAAACACTAATCAATGTGTAATACGGCCCTAATATAAAGGCCCGCCACAGTTACGTAAGTGCCCGGAGAATCGTGCGATTTTCAAGCCTTTAGTTAGGCCTGAGATACACTTGTAAGTTTTACTTACGTAAGTAGGGACAAAGCTATTTGTTAGAATGAGATAACGATATTCATATCTCATTCTGTAGTATAGCTCCCCACTTACGTAAGTAAAACTTACAAGTGTATCTCAGGCCTTAAGATAATGGGTTGGAATCCTGACGTATACTGATGTGTTCTTGAAATGTGTTAATATACAGGGTGGCTAAAAATAAGTGCATTCCAGTTGCCAGGGAGGTTTTGGAATTGTACTGAGCAACTTTTACTATTACTACAACTTATACCAACCAGGTTGTTTCCCTAGTAAAAGTTGCTCAGTACAATCCCAAAACCTCCCTGGCAACGGGATTTTTTTTTATACCACGTCGGTGGCAATCAAGCATACGGCCCCCCTGATGGTAAGCAGTTACCGTAGCCTATGGACGCCTGCAACACCGGAGATATTACACGCGCGTTGCCGACCCTAACACTCCTCTCCCTCGTTGAGCTCTGGCAACCTTACTTACCGGCAGGAACACAACACTGAGTAGGGTCTAGTGTTATTTGGCTGCGGTTTGCGGAATGCACTTATTTTGGCCACCCTATATATTTTTTATTACTTTTCAGTGAAGGAAAACATTGAGAAAAATACTAGTGCATTATTCATTATCATCCGGGCAACAATAGCGATTTTGACATTGCGGCAGCAATATAGTCGGCAGTGATGCCGCGCTGCAATACTGCTGCAGTAACGCTGGTGCAGTCTGAATCTGAACGGTACCTAAACAAATATGTAAGTGCGACAGAGTGTAGCATGACAAGATAGTATACATACATATAATTTACTGTATACTGTAACTGTGTACAAGTGAGTGTCATATCCTACTCGTATTTTTACCTAGAAAATGGTTTCATCCAACTACGTGCCAAAAAACACAATGCTACGCTTTTCGTATGCAACGGTTGTACCCGTTTACCCGTGTAACGCCTGGATTGCTTAGAATTTAGTATCAATTCATGATCAGTTGAAAACGTGTTTTGTTTTTCCAATAGTCAAGGTTTGATCCTAATCTATACATCGCGGACGGATCGCATCGCGGTTCAACGTGGCAACGCGGCGAGCGTCATGGGCACCTTTGCATCGGGGGGGTCGCGGGACGATTTTCGGGACGGCTGAAATGTGACTTATTATTATTAGTGTTAGTTTCTAGGATAGTATAGTTTAGAGTAAGAGTAATTTGTTCATTTGCATTCCTTTAGACCAATTATATTCCTTTAGAATTATAAGATATTTGAGCTACTGCCTCTATACATGTATACCTATGTACTTATATAAATTAGTTTCGTTACAAAAATAATAACTGACAATGTCCATCATTATTTTTGTTGTCATCATGTTTGACTGGCAATGTGACAATACCGCTGAGGTACCTTAACATTTAAAACAGATTTTTCGACATATTGTATGGTTCCATTTGTATCATTTCCAACAGTTGTCTACGGTTACGTTCGCGTACATCGTGTTCTTTGCACTCCCATACAAACTTTCATAAGCATAATCATTTATTTGTCGCAAACCATGGTATTACAGATGTTATTAAAATTAAGTACAGTCATGGACCCTACTAGCAGATTTGGTTTAACTAGCTCCTTCGTAAAAATCTATCTAGATTCTAGGTATAATTCAAATAATTGAATACACTACTCTATCATATATCTTTATTGCGTCCATATTCATTTTACATAGGATGGTATTGAAACATTATAAAGTCGGTACATGGTACCCTGTTAGGGCATGGCAATATAATCTTAATACTAATGGTGACTATTTACAAATAATACTAGACTTGATGTAACATAATTTCGGAATACATTGCAAAATTTCATTGTAATAAATTTTATAAATCCTGTATAAATCTTAATTTAATGGGATAGGGATTTATGCGGCATTACTTATTTTATAATTGTACAATTCATCATTATAAAAGCTTAATTATAAATAAATAAAAAAAATTAAACGAAAAATAAAATAAAATTACATGTATAATAAAAAAAATGCCTATATTACTTACATAAATATTATTAAGTGGATGGATTTTTATGACACCGCATACTTTTACAACATGACGGTCGGTAAATTATTAGTCTCATGCATCAGAAAAGGGCCTAGACTAAAGAACTCTTACAAATGTTCCTAAGTACACACTTAGCTTTTCTTACCGGGAATCGTCAAATACTTTTATCGTTAAGCCGGCTGTATTTACCTTTGAAGATTACACGGGATTTTTTGAGGCAATCTTTTCTTAAGAGACGTGAAATGTGAGGTGCTGTGGGATAATTCCAAAGCATTCTTCGTTTTGTTGATTCGATGTCAACATTTTGGCATTAAAAAAGAAAGAGGTCCATTTCATGAAAGGTTTTAATACCAAGTTTCTTTTAAGTTATTTTACTAGAAATGGTCTCCGCTTTTTAAAACTTTTAAAAAGCGGAGACCATTTCTAGTAAAATCCATACTTAATATTATAAATGCGAAAGTCTGTCTGTCTGTCTGTCTGTCTGTGTGTTACCTCTTCACGCTTAAACCGCTGAACCGATTTAGTTGAAATTTGGTATAGAGATAGTTTAAGTCCCGGGGAAGGACATAGGATACTTTTTATCCCAGAACTCACCCCTCAAGGGGGTGAAAAGGGGGGTGAAAATTTGTATGGGGAATCAATAACCGCTGAACCGATTTAGATGAAACTTGGTATGGGGATAGTTTGAGCTGTGGAAAATGATATAGAATAACTTTTCTCCCCGAAATCATCCCTTAAGGGTGTAAAAAATGGGGTGGAAATGTATAGTGTGGACCAATTTGGGGGTGAAAAAGGATGGATTAAAAAGCAGATTTGTTTAAGAATTAAGGTACCCAAATTACTAATTCCACGCAGACGAAGTCGCGGGCAAAAGCTAGTAACTATATAATTATATACTCTACCGCCGGTTTCGACCACGGCGACTGCTTCAAATCCGCTGCTAAAGAAGTACATGTGCCCGCGTGTGTCTTGCGTAGCCGATCTTATTAACAAAGACCCGTACACCCAACGGGCAGGTAAGAATACCATTGTTGTAATTATACCTAACAGCCGCTGGTGGTCGGGCTTTTAGCTCATCCCGTCTGATATCTAGTTCTATACCTCGACGGGATTCAGTCAACAGTTCGTTTAATGACAAAAGATTTCCATACAGGGCGGTCGGCCGCTTTTCCCACTTAGAAAATACTGCCAAATGAATATTATGCGAAATGATTATTATGTCGAGTATATATTTATGCGAAAGTATCATTCGACTAAAAGTTTTCTGCGGTATGTGTTATGTGAAGTATATTTCTGACAAATAATATTCTGTCAGATGGGGGCAACCTCCTTTATATTTATTGTTATGGGCTAATGCTAAAAAAATTGCTGCTAAAATGCTAAATAAATATGAATTTTATAGATTTATAACTTCTGGAATAATATTTTTGGAATAACTTCAATCCACCTAACGTAATCCTGGAAGCATGCGCGTTACAAATTACACTTTTACCTCGATTCAGCGATCCCGCGACATTGAAATTCTCTGAAAATGAGTGAAGCGCGCTCTGTTCCTTTACGACTAGAATAAAACAGCAGTAAAACAGGATTCTCAGGGTTGTCGCGCGGTTAATTGCGAGTTTAAAGTTCAACCTTGATTTGGAGACATTTTGCGGCCCGGGCTGTAAGGTTATAAGGTTGTAAGGCTGTTTATTTATTTAGTAAATATTGCTTTTCCCAACCACTAAGACTCAAAAGTAATTTCCTTGGACTGAAAGAAAAAGGGTCTATTTGGAACTGTGCACCTTAGTTTTGGGTTGTTTATTACGCTCTTTTTGCTTGTTCCTTTTGTACCATAAAAAAGTGTATGTTAAAAGAAAGCACTAGAACTGATTTTGTTGGATGAGATCCTTGCACGAAAAACCTATTTGAAGCACACCCTACAAAATGGTTTTTGGAAATAATAATAAAAAAAAAAAACACTTTAATAAGCAAAGTCTTCAAACACGTATCCTTAGCGTAAATATGTCCATTGATACACACATTTATGTTCATTTGGCACCTTTCAAATGTAGCTAATCCAATTTTACTTTGCACACATTAGATCCTCACATTCATCACTTTTGTCATACATGTTTGCGAACGGTCGAGCCGCAAATAAATCTCGAAGTGACAACCCTATTGCCGGTGTCGGTACAAACTTGGGCGGCTGGCGAATCTTGACATTTATGGTTCATAAAATATGGAGTGCATTAGCTGTTAGGGTTAGCACACATGGTAGATAGTATAATTTTTGTATCTTGTTGCTATTTACATATGTAATGATATTGTTTAATAACAATTGTTATTGTCAAAATTACAGGTAGGCAGACATTTATATGCCTAATTACTGCCATCTATTGACAGCTTTATCTGACAGACAGCTGACGTACACATCTGTACGTATATCCCTAGCTTATAGCTGTTACAGTTAATGTGTGATGAGCATACCCCGAAATTTTGGGTGCGGATATTTAAAATTATTAAAATATTTAAAACTTTGTTTAAAATAGGTAGTTAACTCCAAATGTATTTAGAAATGTCACAATAGTTTCTGTTTTTACAGTGTAAACCTAATTTTTGGCTCGTGTGACTATGGACTGATAGGGCAGTGCTGTGATTAGTACATTTTAACGCCATATATTGAGCTATTTTTTTTCTTATTATTTAGGTCAAAAAATGGTATCTCTTTTGACTTGAATCGTCTGAGATGTGCCTGGCGCCGGCACCTCGGAATGCTTAGATAAAAGTAACAATTGAGTACAGCAGGTTTGTTGAGCAGTCGGTTGATTCGTTGGGATGTCGGGCGAATATTCTTAACGCGGATAATTCTTCTGCCTGCGTGGTCGGTCCATTTTATTTTATTCGTGTTTTTACACTTTTGTTCAACTTTGTGTGTGATTCGTTTGTATTGTGTTTCAAAGTTCAAACTTGGAAGTAAGATTAAAATCAGATCGCGATGTCTGATTGGATAACAATATGATGATCAAGCCGATCTGATGATAAAGAACGAAGGTGGCCATAGAAGCTCTGACAATGCAACCCAATCTCATTGAGTTCAGGGTTGTCAATGAGTATAGTCCTCTACTATACTACGTTACAAGAAAGGAACAATGGTCAATAAAAGCTTCTATCAAAAGTGAACAAAGTTGAGTCGAACAGTCGACAAAACACTTTTAATTGGTATGTTTTTGTACCCATGTACCCATGTATTTTAATAGAATCTGCAATATTATTAAACACGTCCTAATGAAGTTTCCGTTGACAGAACATATTATTATACTTATTATCTTAAAGGGGCCCACTGACTATCAGTTCGCCGGACGATATCGGCCTGTCGGTTGTTCGGAACTGTCAAATTTTTGTTCTAAAGGGGCCCACTAACTATCAGTCCGCCGGACGATATTGGCCTGTCAGTTAGAACAAAAATTTGACAGTTCCGAACAACTGACAGGCCGATATCGTCCGGCGGACTGATAGTCAGTGGGCTCCTTAACTGACAGGCCGATATCGTCCGGCGGACTGATAGTCAGTGGCCCCCTTAAGAACAAGTTCTTGTTTGACAAACCCGCCCAGGCTGTTAGCTGCGAACCTCTCGTATTCTCAAACTTTCAGTTCCATGCTCACCATACTGGTTTCATGTCTAATTCCTTCGCTGTCCAGGCGAGTCGTCTCTGGAATTCGCTCCCTCTCAACATAAGACAAGCCCCGAGCAAATTTGCTTTCAAGAAGTTGCTGCATAAACATCTACTGAAACAAGGGTATGAATTGAGTAGTAGGTATCCATTGTAATTTATTAATACTTATGTATGTGTGAAATATGTAGTATATTAATTGTATATATTTTTATATTTTTATTTGTGTATTGTATATGTAGTTTATTGTGTTTGTTAGTTGTTTCCTATTGTTCCAAATTAAATTCTGGTAGAGAATGCCTTTAGGCATTAAGTCCGCCATTTGTACATTTTGGTAAATATTGGAAACAGTAGTAGTAGTAGTAGTAATCAATTTATTGTACACAACACAGGTTTACAAAAATAAATTATAGTAATGGAAGTACAAAGGCGAACTTATCCCTATAAGGGATCTCTTCCAGCTAACCTTCGAGTAGATGAGTGGAAAACTATAGCCAGGTCAGATAGAAATACTTACAGGATGTACAAATTAATATTTAAAAAAAGAAATAACACTAAAGATTAAAATACATAAAATACATACTAGCATACATACATACAATACTAAATATATATTATAATATATATAATTATCACAAGTGTATGAAAATAAAAATAAAGGTTAGTACTTAACCAGATCACGCTGATTGGAAAGCCAAAGCTTCTTCAGATTAGCCTTGAGTGACGCTACAGACTGGGACTGTTTGAGCGACAGGGGCAACTCGTTCCACAACTTCACAGCGCGAACCGTGAAAGAATTTGCATACGATCGCGTCTTATTAGGAGGAATAGCAAGCGTGAGATTAGAACTCGATCGTAAGCGGTGATCACTGCCTTCAGCCAGATAGTTAAATCTTTCCGTTAGGTAAGATGGGGAATGGGGGTCGAAGAGTATATTGAACAGCAACGACATGACATGCACATCTCTGCGTTGCATAGATTCTTGTTAACCCAACTTTACAATTAGTTATTATTTAGTAGACTGCATCCTATTAAATACCTTTTTGTCTAATTTTCTTTGCTTATGATATGATAGTACATAGTTCATTCAGTACATTAATCTGATATTAACAGATTCACTGCCAAGAACACGCTAGACTTGTTCATGCTCTTAGTACTGAAAGTAATTAACACTTTCAGTGCCAAGAAGACATACATACATCAGATAGGAGATAGTGTAAGTCGTATAGCATACATCGCTCACAGTTGCACTTGAATCCGAATATTATACAGCCTATATGAAAAAACGTTGTTAGTGGACGCCGGCAAACCATTCTAAATAATGACCGAATGGCATATATCTTAACACTATTGCTGTCATAATTCGAAATTAATGTGGCAACGACACACGCTTTCTATCACCGCACATTTCGTCGTCGGCAGGGTGTTCATCCTCACACTCTAGAACCTAAATGGTCGCGTACTGTGCGGTTTAAGAGAAATTTCCTCCCGCGTACGCTTCGGCTGTGGATAGAGCTCCCTGCCGAGGTTTTCCCGAGGGGCTACAGTATGGGGTTCTTCAAAAAAGGAGTGTACAGGTTTTTTAAAGGGTCAGCAACGCGCGTGTAATATCTCTGGTGTTGCAGGCGTCCATAGGCTACGGTGACTGCTTACCATCAGGCGGGCCATATGCTTGTTTGCCACCGACGTGGTATAAAAAATGTACAGATGTAGAGTATAATTGTTTTCCTTCGTATTTTCTCGGAAACGTTCATATTTGTGCGTTTCTGCTTTAGTCAACGTCAGTACTTTTTGGTCCGAGACTGACTGAAATAGCAAGACACGTTCGTACGTTTCCGTGAAATTACAAAGGATAACAATTATGCATTTTATCAAGAAAATTGACAATGACGTCCGCGTCAACGCTGCAATCTCCATCCGAATCTTTTTCCGCGTACATCTTCTCAATTTATCTTATAACCGATCTCATAAGTTCATCGAGCGTGGTGAAACGTCTAATTTGTCCTAAATTTGGCTCCCGCAGGAATCCGCCGGGTAACTTCGGTATGCCGATCATAATCGAATGCCACAGTTTCTGGAATTCAATACTCGCGCCAATTTCTGAGAAAACGACAGAAAAATTTGGCAATTTTGATAATTATTGGATTCAGGCTTATAGGTACACTTGCGGGGAACAAAAACGGATTTCAATATAAAGTGAGACGTTTTCATAGGTTATTTTACAAATGTATTATCTAACGCGAACTTATTCTTTAACCTGCCCGCGCAGCATGGTTTCCCCTATCACTAAGTCCGTCACTTTCGCACTCACATACTTGTTAGAACGTGACAGGCATGGTGATAAGCGTACCGTGCTACGACTCCATGACTAGACTAACTACATATTAATTTGCACTAAATAGATACCAGCTAGTACAAATTATTGTAGCCGTAAATGTCGCAGCTGAAATTGATGGCGATATGTAGAACGGACAGGGCGCATTGTATAAGTAAAATGTATGGGTATGAACAATAGGTACAAACAGCAACACTAACTGTCCATCGGTGGACTTTACGCCTTTTATAATAGGTTTACGAACTGTCAGTTTTGTGGGCGATGGTACCTAGCATGCCAAATGCTACCGTATGAGCCGTTCCGCACTGTCGACTAGTCGCCAGCAACTTGGTCTCTCGGCGACCAAAATATAGGCAACTAGGGCCTAGCGACCAGACCAGGAGCCGAGCGTAGTGTTTTGCACTTGCACTTGCAAAATCGTGCAGAATGCACGTAGAAGCTGCAAGTGGCGCTACTAATTATAAAGAAAAAAGATACATACAAGACAGTATTGGGTACATCAGTATGTTGCAAGAACGGAGAATTAAAGGAATGTTTAAAATAATTATTTTATTAGGACATTAGAAAGTATCCTCGTAAGTTTTTTAATTACGCAATAATGTCTGTGCCTTCGTTTGGTGAGCTAGTGTCTCCTGAAACTAAAAAAAAAAAATATGTATCCGAGTCATTTTTGTGCGTGACATCTGGTCGTCTAGTCGACAGTGCGTTATAGCAGGTGTAGAGGTATAAATTACATAGATATACCGCCTGCTTTAGGTGTTAATTAAAGCTGCGGCTGGAATATTTTGCGCATTAATATTATACCTATGCGCAATGAGTAACTAGATACTTCGTTGATATTTTTGAGTAACTTGAATATTACATTTAATTATAGCCGAGTAAAAAGCTTTTCAAACTGTGTGATCTAATATAAGAGCAACACCATTAATAAAACTAATGATGTCACTCATTTAAACGTCATTAGTGCTAACAGAGGCGCTTTATCTTTATTTTGCTTTGCCGTCATTTTGCGGTAAAGTGGCAAAATTTAAACTTTCACACTTTTTATTAAGGTACCTACCGTAAACCGGGGTAACTGATCAATTTTAGAGTTTAGCACCATTTTTTGACGATCCAAATCGGTCCTTTCAGCCTGCCAAATAAAAAAAATTAGGACATATTTAAGTCAAAATAAATAAAAACAACGCGATTAAAGTTATACTTTGAAACCACTACTTTTTTACTGATAATCTTTAGATTATACTTTTTAGATTTACCCCCTGCTCCCCCCCAAACCCGCTAAAATGCCCATGAAAAATAAAAATATAAAAATCGGATAAGTATTTTTTAAGTTATATATCTTTTTAAGGTGTGGGGTTAACTCAAAAGTATTTCTGATTTTCTATAGGTATAAAAATAAATCCTAAATTATGTAGGTAATAGTATAAAATATCATCTGTTTAAATATCGATATTATGACAATATCACAGTTTTAGGAATTAAATACATGTGCTAACTTCACCTAAAGAAATTTTAAAGGAGAAAATTAAATTAATGAAATTTAAATTAGATTTAAATCCTCTGATGCTCGCGCGGGTTCGTACCGTTGGCCATCGCTATCCAGCGTGGTAAGGCGACAAGTGTGATGGGCACCTTTGCACCCGGTACAGCTCGCGGAGGTCTTTTTACAATAAGATGTTTTATTTTACTCGTAATGTATTTAGATAAATTTTAGTTATTTAATGTATGTGTAAATAGTGCCGGTTGAAGATTCATTTTTATAGCACAAAAAGTGCCTAATGCTTATTTCTGTAGAGTTCTATCCTTTTCCTATTGATCTATATTCACCAATGGTCTTTTGCGGCTTATAAATGAATGTTGAAAAGCGAACAATGCCTAACTAACCGAACTAAATAACCCAGATTCACTATTAAGTTACAATTCAAATCTATCACCACAAACAGAGACACTGACTGTTTAGCTGCACTTACCAGGCCAAATTTTTAAAACACGAATCCGCATTCAATTTTGGCTGCAACCATACAAAGGACTCATCCACCGTTTGATGCGACGTACGCAGAGCCGAATCCGGCAGAAAATTGAATTTTTACCTCGTGTTGCAATTGGTTGCATAGATGCGGGCACGTGGGGTTTGGTAAACCAGTTACAATAATTACATACGATACAATACAAATCCTCTTTATTGCACAACCTCAGAATAAATGTAAATGGAAACACAGATAATACATGAAGACAGAGGTAAACAACAGGCGGCCTTATCGCTAAAGAGCGATCTCTTCCAGAAAAACCTTTAGGTAGTGAAAATGACACACATAAATTAACCAGTTAGGAGGTGCAAAACACGAAGTTAAAACTAAATAGCATTAGAAAAACTACCTGTAAATAAATAAATGTAACAGCCAAGGACTTGGTATTTTTAAGTAGGCTCTTCTATTACCAGTTAACCAGAACCATCAACTCGCTTACTAACAGCTTTATATAGCACTCACATTTGAGGCCGCTGTGGGCAGCGAACGCAGCTAACAATATTTGCAACCAAAAATGCATTTCACTAATGCAATTGTACTTTTACAGGATGGCGATTGCTGCACTTTGATCCTGGTAATTCGATTGGGGTTTATACATTTATTTTTGACGACAGACGGGAAACGTGCGATCGGAAAGAGTGAGGTGCTTTTCTATGCAATTGAATGCGACTAAAGTTTAGTTTGGATACGTTTTCTGGAAGTCAGACAAGTAATTTTGTTTCTGGCAACTTTCACTAGAACTCAGGAATTTATTTTGAATTCCCGGACATAAATAATTTGACACTTTGGAAGTAGGTAGGGCCAATTCGAACAATGATCTAGATATCCACTAGGTATGAAACAGAAACGATAACGAGATATTTAAGAAAGTCAAGTCAATTTTGACATTTCCGCGATTCCGAATGTCCTCTTAAACGATTTCTTTAAGATTAAATTTGGTTAAGATATTGCTTAGACATTCAATGGATATCTAATGGATATCCCAAAACGTCACAATAATTGTAGCGTGAAATGACAATTGATTTCTCGAATCGAACTGCAAAAGATTAGTTGAGAACTAAACTATAACGTATCAATTAGATCACGTATTGTTCTCATATTTAGTAATTATCACGTTGTTCAAATTGACCGGTAAGTCATGTATTACGATCACGCCCAGAATCTAGGCATTCTAGGCGTAATAATTGGAGTTAGAATAGGGTTTCCATTGTGTGGTCCTTTTCGGGATATTTCTATTGAACGTCGACCCTTCAAATCGTGCGTGACCTGAGATTTTGGGTCGTGTATTTATGTAATTATTGAAACCCGGACGTCGATTCCAAGTTAACAATTTTGTTTCAGTTTTGAACTGGTTTTGATATGACCTTGCTAATTGTCTTGTATACTATAGTCCTCCTCATTGTTTTCGATGACGGCGGCCCTAAATAAACATTATGGACGTTGTCCAGCGTGAGCCCTAATTTGGCTGGCCAGGCCGAACTTGTTCTTAACCCTTAAATGCATGATTTTTTGTATAACTTTTTAATAAATTGAAATAGATGTGTCATGCTGTATAAAAGTAATAAATGTGATTTTGGATAGCTGCATATTGAGCCACGGACCATCAAATATACGATGCATATATACATCATTATGCATTTAAGGGTTAAATGCTCTATTGCACGTGTGACAATAAAGTTGGCCAGCTGCGTTGAACGTGTACACGTAGGAAATCGTCTTGTGATAAGCGCGTCTCACGCACGTCTTCCACTTCATCTTGCATGAGCGATCAGCGTGAGCGATCTTCAAGGTCGTATTAAAATAAGATAAAAACCGGTACAAAATGTTAACTCTGTATCGGGCTGCTTAGCTACGAAATTAAATATATAATTCTTTCAAGTTTCAAAATATTTAGATCAGTACGGTTTCACTCACTATTATTATTAGTCGCTTTGGCGACATGTTTCGGATTCTTTGGGAATCCTTCCTCAGGCACGAATGTCCGCGGCGGTTGTACTAATAGTGAGTGAAACCGTACTGATCTAAATATTTTGAAATATGTCTCACGATATTTTAAGTTCGATTCTTTCAAGTTTAATCGATGGTACGATTATAATATTTCATGTTTTGATGGTAGATTTTGTCAAGATCTGTTATAATATTTATTTACCTTAATTGCCTGCCTTTTCATTTTGTATCAATTTAATAACTGTTTTATCCTTCAGTACGCATTGATATCTAAAAATAATGTCACGCACATGCGTGCATGCAAAACATAAAACTTAAACATTAAAATCATACACCATAATTAACAGTGTTATTTGCTCGATGATTTAAAGGGTTCTTGATTCGGAAGGGTTAAGTAGCGGATTTTTATTAGATATTAGCATTAACCTCACACCTCACAGTTAATTATTACTATTTTGATTAGGCTCTCTAGAACTAGTAGTAGTAGTTTTTCCTCAGTCACCCGTTGACCACGAACGCTGTAAAGGGTTCGAAACGTCGGGATGTATTATAAATTCAATATACGCAATATAATCCGTTCTTCATAGTTTTATCTCTCTAGAATTCAATTATTCACATAAAATAAAACAATCAAAGGAGTCTTTTAAATATATTTACTTTCGACTAGAACCTTAAGAGTAACATACCAAATGCCAGCTTTGGTTTAACCCTTCAAGGGCTCAAGAAGCTGCTAAACACTTATAGTTTAGAAAATATAACTAACACTGCATTATATCTAACAAATTCACAATATATTTTACCTTCAACGGAGGTGAGAACATTTTACAGAAGTTTTATGCAATGGATACACTAATAAAAACAAAATACCTACAATCGGAAAATGAATGGAACAAATAAATATAATTTTGCCATGAAAACAATATTGATAAGTGAATTTATCTGATGTCGGATTTATTTTATTTAAATCGAAATCTCGGCACGTATCATATTCACAATTTCCGATTCCTATTTGTATTGGAAAACTATGAAATTTAAGTGCATGAACATGCTAATGTGATAGTGGCTTTACCTTATATTCTACAGCTTTGTTGAGTTGATATTTGTGTAACTAATGTAACTATAATATTATTTAGTTAATAGTCTATTTGGTAAATTGCGAATAACAAAATAAACGCTATTTTTAATTTAACTTTGTAAAACACATCAAGGGAATTAGATTTGCTAAACTTCCTAAAATTTTGGTCAGAAAAATCTGAATGCTAGGGTACATTATATTATTAATGTTGGATTGAAATGGCCATATACGGATAGAAAGAATAGAATTATTATTTTCTATTACATTAATTATATATTGTTTCCGTCAAAAGTGATCTTAGACTACAATAGATATGAAAGCTTGTACTATGAAAATTGAACGATGTTTTATAAAAATGTTTTTTTTTTTATACTAGTCGAGAATGTAAGTGACCTTAATTGCCAAAGGAAAAAGAGGAACGGTGACAAAAAACTTGAAAAACATGTTTTCTTGCTGGTTCGTCAAAACATGGTCTAGATACGATTATTCACAGATATTTATTTGCCCTTTTTCTTCTTAAAAAAATATGTTGTATGAATGTCAATGTAAAAAAATAAAAATGGCATCGCTAGTAGTAAACCATGGAAATATATTATGTAGATTTTCATGCTCACAGATAACAACAAATGACACAATCCTACAGCCAAGCAATAATTTTCTAGAAACTTTCTTACGAATAATATACAACAGTTATAAAACTCTTTTAAATTATATTGTTTAAGTCAGCTTCTAAATATATATTACTATCTTCGCATTTTTACATTAAACTAGATTTACATAATCTACATTCCCAGTAAAATTTGAAATCTCAAGATAAGTCTTGTAATTTAAACTACCTGACTTAACTTTCAGTTAACATTATTAAGGTAAGTCATATAGTTACATTACAATTACATAACTTAAGTATCGTGATATGTCCTACGATATCAACAATACTTGACACTGTAAATGATATTACATTAGCTAATAATCTAATAATTACATATTTTTAAGTAATAAAGTTCAGTAGCGCTTTTCCCCATTAATTAAAATATATTCTACATTAAAACATCACCCTGTGTGCTATAATAAATATTGGTGCACCGGAAAACATCAAAGTGAGATAAAGTTTAGCGTTTGGTATTTTAATAAAAAAAATTGTTAGGTATTGTATTCATACTGTATTTATTTACAATGAAGATAAGCTGAAAAATTACTCTTCCAACGTTATCACAAATATCTTCACGCCATTAGCTGCTTCAATAACTATGATATCGATGCATAAGCTTTTAACTACATTAGCAGTTAGTTTGGAACTGACTGCAACCGATCCCAGATCGTTGATGTTATATTTATCCATTTTTTTTTCAAATAAGCCTATATGGGATGTAGTATTGAACCATGAAGTCATTACTAAAATGTATTGCCAGTTGGTTTTACTTATTTGCATTCTTTTTAATACAACTTCGTGAAAATGAAATCAAAGCTCAGCTAAATTTAACAAAAGCGTAGTCGAATAAAATGTCGTATACAAATCCTCTATTTGAAGTAAGCGTGAAATTGAGACATTATTAAGACACTTAAAAAACAATGTCGGTGTAAAGAATAGCGGGAGAATTTGAGAACGTTTCAACCCGCGCGAGATCGCCTTTTCATTTAATCTTAGTTCTCATTTTCCTCTGGATATTAAGATTATTGAAAATCTTTCGTATCAACCACAGCTATGCCCATACGTTTGATGTTTTAGATTTTTTTATAATTGTAAGAATTAGGAGTATTTAAAAATTCGTATGAAATCTGTTTTTCGCTCCTAATTTTTCCCTCAAAAAATCTAAAAAGTTAAACGTATGGGCATAGCCATGCTTAATATACATCCAATTATGTAAAAATATTTTCCATAATGTCAATATCCAGAGAGCAAAATGGGGACTACGTTTGATAAGTAAACTGGCTGAATTTTTAGTAATCCTTTTGCATTTTTTTAAATCGAGAATAGGGTTGTTGACACATGTTGAATTTTACAACTTAATCAAGTTAAATATATAGAAAATGAGCAATTTATCACAATCAATTGGAAACTTAAAAAATACATGGGAATAATAAAAATATACAAGACCTCAAAGTTTCAAAATTTAATTTGTTTTGACCTTCAAAATAGGAAAAAAAGTAATTGTACCATTCGATTTCTTACATTTTATTAAAAAAAATATTGCACGGCAACAATATACATATTAAACGCAATATTTCACCAACAAAATCGCAATTTCCTTGTTTTCCATACATCGAAATGGCTTCTGAGCAATAACGACGTTACATCGTGACGTCACTATGTATTGCCATTTTGTTAGAAGCGTTTCTTCAGTAAAGTGCGGGTGCCAGACTTTGACCATCATTTGTGACTTTTGTATTGCTTTAAGACAATGGCTCCCATACAGACATTTGATCCTCAAAACAAACCTGATCGACTGATACCATTAATAAAAAAAATTCAAATACCCTATGATATGGGTGTCACCCGTTGACCACGAACGCTGTAAAGGGTTCGAAACGTCGGGATGTATTTTAAATTCATTTTACGCGATAAAATCCGTCTAAATAGTTTTATTTCATGACTAACTATCGCGGTAACCGAAGACAATATAAATATTACAGATTTCATTTTTAAAACAAAATCTGTTAACCTGTTTATTATTTTTGCTGGGACGTTCCGTGACCACAGCTAGTGCAACCTAGCAGAACCGTTGGAATTAAAGATACAAACAATTAAATTCAATCGCAGTAGACCCGTTCGTGTAATTACCTAAATATGTGTTCAAGACGCGAGGGTTTAAAGTGTTATATTGCAAATCTATTAATTCTCTGAACACCCACATCAATTGCTTTAAATCTGATATTGATTCACCGATTTGACTTCCTGATATTCCTGATATTCGGCATTTAAAATGATCTCAAATGTTTACCTGGAAATTCAGTAGCTAATTATGAAAGTAAGTTTGGTAAGAGTATTAATTATAAGCTCATTAATTTAATGCACAATATTAGATAGTGTATTTACAACATCAATGGCGGTTTTACTACGTAGGCTGTTTTTATTAGGGAATCTACTCTTATTGTATTGAATATTTATTAATTCTGATTATTTTATAATAATTTGCTAATAGCAACTAACTGTATAAAAAAATATTTGACTCGAACGGTTAGAGCTGACCTCGAATTCGTCATTTTAATTATCAAAAGTTATGAGGATATAAACAAAGCTGAAGCTATAATTCTTATGTACCTATACAAATAAAGGCTTCGAATTTAAAGGAGCAAAAAATGAAGACTGTCGCTATTTTTATAAAAGTTAAACGACATTTTTACCAATAGCATATTGACTATAACGGTACGAAAAGGTACATGTATATTTTAATATTTTATTAAGTCACATTTATTATTGGTAAGAAGAAGAGTTGGTTCAGTATGTAATGTGTTTTATTCCATCATTCCCCTTCGGCTGACGTTATCACTCCAACATGTTTATATAATATAATAATATTATAGCTGGCATACTTCCATCATTTTAGAGGCATTGGAATTTTAACTTCTATCAATAAGTTCAAACAGACATTCCCGCTGCGAGAATTTGCCAGATAATGTTGAAAAATGACGACACTCTTTTTTTGCTCAAAAAATTCCGAACCCTGAACATAGGTATAGCTAATTCTCTGCATCAAAGCGGCAAGACGTTTCAACGTCAGTTTACCACTTATTAATTAAAAACATCCAGCTTATACTTACCTCATACAATACCTTATACTTAATCATAATATTTGCTCATCTCTTTATATAAGTATTTACATTTTATAATTGATAATAGACTAAGATTATTTACAAAAGTATCACAGGAATTTTTAAACCATAATAAACGAGTCTCAACAGTATTAAACGCTTTGGTAAAAATAGTAGCTTAAAGCATAACAATGGCACTATATTAATTAATATAAATTTAAAAATAACAGTATCAGGTAACAAACAATAAATAAACTTTATTCATAGTTTTCAGGCATACGTAATAATTTGACACGTCATAAACATGTTATGTGTCCTGCAGTAAAAACCTCCTTCGTACCGGCTTCAAATGCATAGCATTCCTATTGCATCAAAGTATCATCAAAGGATCAAAGCTGCCTGTATTGCGATAGCGTTTTATTTTTGTGCATTAACGCATTCACTGCCACCGTGAGCTAAGTACGCGCTAGCGAAAAGCCCCCTCGAACGTATTAAATTTGATTTTCTGTTTTTTTAGAAAAGCCTCTTTAAAATCGATATCATACACACGTGTATTGGACATGGGGTTAACAGAAATAGGGTAGGCTGACCATCTTCTTTTTTTACTTAGACATAAATAAATAAATATAAATAAATAGTAGTATCTGAAAACTAAAAATAATTTATACACTATAATTTAATACTGAAATTTAAAGCTGAAGCTCTTGGAGACTAAACAATTCGTTCCACGACATTAACATTCTGAAGTTGAGCAACCCTACACCACATCGCTCCCGTCGAGTAGCTGGTTGTTGCTACCCCCGTCTTCTTGTCAGATGTGGTGGTCCCTGAGAGGTCGGACCGAGTCCGCTGAGGACCTCGGCGTCGGATCCACTCCTGACAACCCTAGCGATCCACTTCTCCTCACCACCAATGTTTTCGTCCCATAATCTGTGACGAA
The DNA here is from genome assembly GCF_947568885.1 of Cydia strobilella. Taxonomy (NCBI): domain Eukaryota; kingdom Metazoa; phylum Arthropoda; class Insecta; order Lepidoptera; family Tortricidae; genus Cydia; species Cydia strobilella. Next base: position 7,355,106 of record NC_086060.1, read on the forward strand.
ATTCTCGTTTCTGGTAGGTGTGTTGGCTCTGACGCTTTGGTACCCGCAGCATAAGGGGTACCTCGATGTTAGGATTTTCTTGAATGCTTCGCGAAATTCCGTATTGAATATTGAATAGATAATAGGATTAAACGCTGAGTTTGAATATCCGAGCCATGTCAGGATTTTGAATGCTAAGTCTGGAACAATGTTTGTTAGATTAGGCAATGATCGTGAAATAATTAAACAACGGAGGCTTAACGACCGGTCTGGCCTAGTGGGTAGTGACCCTGCCTATGAAGCTGGGACTTATATTATTTATTTATTTATTTAACGGACAAAAATACTTTGTGTTGGTGATATTGTAAAGTAGAAGGAAGTTTTTTTCTTTTTCTGACCAGATTCCAGAACTATAATAATATATTCTTAATGCCAATAAATATTCTAAGACTGTCTTCTAAGGATGTCTGTTGGGACGGTCCGGTGTCAAAAGCGATTTTTTTTGCATAATATGCTTTTGTCGCTGCAGAGTTAACCTAGACGATTTATTGTCGCGTTTGGAAAAAAAAGTCATGAAAAAAGTATCTGCTCAGAGAAATAGAAATTTTGGAAACTGTTTGAAATCAATTTAATAATTAAATTAAACTTACCAGGGATACACGTCTTACAGAACGCCGCGACGATGTTAACGCAGAAGAAAGGCACCCAACACAGCAAGAACACGCCCATGATGATGCCCACCGTGATCGCCGCCTTGTGGTCGGACACGTGGTACGGGGACGACTGCACGTGCGTGTGGACACGTGTCCGCACCGATTTGGTCCGGTTGTCCGGCAGCTGGACGGTCCGGGTGACGGCGCGGATGGATTTTACGTGCTTCTGGGCGTAGCAGTAGAGCCTGTAGAAGTTAAGGAATCAGGAATCGGGTAGATGAATCAACTAGGGAATTAATCAAATTATTTTGTTCAATATTTTTTGATTTGTGTTTATAGGGATTTATTTTTAGAAATTCTGCTACTTACTAAGGCTACTAACTATTGTGTACAAGTAAAAGGGCACCCACTGTCAGTTCTTTATTAAGGAGGATTTCTAAATTGTTTCTTTATGACCAGCACTCTTAATTAGGTAATTGAGACGTTATAACGTAAGTTTCATTTGTAAAATTGTAATTTTTAAAATAAATGATTATAGTATTTATTAGGTAATATCTTATCTTACAAAATAACACAATGCTAGAATATATTAAATATAAACAATATGAGGCGTCCACGTCCTGTTTATAATAATTGCTTTTCAGGACAAATATGAAATGTCCAATAATGTGATTTAAACCATAACCTTTGTCTATAAATGTCTGTTTTTAAAACTTTAAGTTAAAATGCTTCTATGTGTGACAAAAACTTTTTAGTATAAAGTTATGAGCCTTTTCTGTGAATATCATAAATTAAATAGACTTCAAAACCTAATTTTCTTGTCGAACCCAACAGGCTGGAATATGTCTTCCATTCATTGAATCTGTATAATTAGAACCTACGTAAAATGTAAGCAAATCGTTGTATTGTATTGTATTGTATTGTATTGTATTGCATTTCATTTATTCATTTTATTGCATTTAACTTTCGTATTAAATGGTCTCAGGCTTTTGCCTTTTCGCCAGTTTTCCAGTTTTCCCGAACGTGTATAACCTTTATACTTGTACAAAAATCCATCATTCAACTTACCTACACAGTTGTTATATTTTAAGAATTGTGAGCAAACCTGTCTGTTGTGCGACATGACAAAAACAAGATATCACTTGGCCAACGTCGACGCGTACCTAAATCAGTTTTCATGAAATATTAGACCCATTTTCTAAACCTTTATCCAGAAGGCCTTTATTTAGGCAGGAGAACGTGACAGTGACAGATTTTTGTTAGTTTTATAAATACAGTTTTATATTTTAGCTGGGAAAATTATGACATGAATCGGAGACTGAGTTTCTTTAGTTTTACATGTAACCGTCACTTTTTATACCATAAAACGTGACAGTGACAAATTATCGTTCATTGTGTAATTATCGTGTTGACGCGTTTCCATCTTTACTCAGTTGTTAAAAACTTTTAACCCTAATTTGAATTCCTTTGGGGTTGTAATAAAAAAAAACTTTCCGTACATTAAGTGGTGTTCAATAGAAATTGCGAATAAAGTAAACTAACCAATTTACCTTCACTACTTCGTAATGTCGTACTTTTTAAGCACAGACATGATCTTATCAACAGTACTTAAATCTTTTATATTGAATTTCTAGTAAAAAATTACGATAAATATTAATATTTCACAGAAAACAACTTTTATAAAAAAAGGGCTTTATGTCAAATGCTAACAAAACTATCATATTTGTTTTCATTATATGCCACTTTACTTGGAGCTTTACAACATTTGAAGATAATAAAAAATGTCTCATATGTCAGGTTGGATCTGAGTCTGACATAATTGTAACGGAACTGTTTTATATTATTATATACGTTTGTTCAAGACAAAGGAAACAAGAACTTTTCAATACAATATTATCTTTCTGACAGTGCTTGTTTGATTCAATAAGCGAAAGATATCAAGTGAAACTTTTGCAAAGTTCCTAAATGTTGTCTCAAAACACACTTCTCTTTAAACACGTATTTCTGTCTAACCAAGTAACCATAGACCACCTCTCATAGATTCGGAACTATAAAGCATAATTATACGCGGCGCGCGGCAATCGTGACCAATACTCATGTATTGTTAGTTACTTACAATGTTATCACTGAGAATGTATCTGTGCCCATAAAGTTATTTGTATGAATTTCTTTATTGGGTTGTAAAAAAATTACCTCGAAGACTAAGGCGGGAGCATTGCTGAGCCTTAATCTTCTAACCTAACCTATCCGAGTCGGATCTGCCCCAAAAGGTCTTGTTCGCTCGCTACGCTCGCTAATTAGCCTCATGCATGAAGTTTATATTTGAACGAAATATGTTTTATTCGGATGTTTGTTACCGTTATATCATATTACAAATGCATTTCCGTTTTTAAATTACCATTTAATCACTTAAAATTATAAATAAAAAGTACAAAAATTTGCCCGCGAAAAGCTAGTGAGCGAAACGCTCGAAACGCCACGTGACGTCACGCGTTCGACAGATTAGTGTCATTAGTAGCAAACGTCAGTTGGGCCGCCCAACGTGTGATGTCATCACGCTCTGTCGAATTCGCGCCAAAAATTATAAGCGTTTCAACCGCTCAAAATTTTTCAACATTTTAAATATTTTTTAATAAAATGTTAAGGTTTACAAAAGTATTTTTATCATTTTCACCAACGATATAAATTATGAATCCAAAAATAAAAATAAATTCATGCATGGAGCTAATTGTCACACGATTTCGGTTCTGTGAGGGTCTAAAACAATTATGTCGAATTGCTTAAAATAACAAAAAGAATGTTAGAATTTATATATGCATAAATTTTAGTAATTAGATATGTATGTAGAATTGTAGAATGACATTATGAATACAATAAATTCAAAGTTCCAATGAGTATTGTTTAAAATGAAAATGTATAATGATCATTAGGATGTAAAATTGTATGCGATACATTTTCGGAGTTTCAATAATCGAATTTGCAATTATATATGAACTTTGGCGCACCCGCTTGAAAATGGAGACCTAGGCTCGTTAAACCCTAGCTAAACCGTATAATTAGCTTAGCATATAATATACGAAGACTCGAAGCCACCAAATCAAAGTACTCATATAGTAAGTAAGTAGAGTCAGTTCGGAAAGAGAAGAGTCGAGGAATGTATTGGGCTCCATACATTTTACGACTCTTCTCTTTCCGCACAGACTCTAATACATTTGATTAGCGTCGAATAAATTTGACACCCATGTGACAGCCCATCCTTGTCCCGGGAACTTAACAGCCACAAATCATACGAGTTGTTGCTAAAAAAAAATTGAAATACAAATAGAAGAAGTGCTGCAAGTAAAACTTTTAAATGAATGCGTAACTTCGGCTTGAGACTTGTGATTTCTTTATATATTAGGTAATCATACATCGTCTGCTTATTTATTATATGATCTATCTAGTTAGTAATCTGTATCTCCAACGAAGTTTCTTTAGCGTTTAGCGTAGACATTTTTGGTAAAGAAGTCTAATTTCAAACAAATTTGAGGAACGTCGTAGTATTGTTACAATCAAATGTTACTCGTTGTTTTGGTCAGAACTGTTAACTCTATGGAAATAGTACCTACTATTATGTAGATAATGTTAATTACAAACAAGTATCGCACCCGTATGGTTTACGAATAAATTCTAAGCATTATAAATTTTTACTATGGTCCCTGCTTTCTATAAACAAATCGTATTTGTATTTGTTCAGTGTATCTCTGATGGAACTTGTTTTGTACAATAACATGTTTATTGTTTACGATACCTACGTATGCATTAAAAGTTTATAACAAATATTATTTACATCTGTTTTTATTTGAAAATACATCTACAGATTTATCTTGTTGTTGGTTTGAAGTCTTTGAAACTCATATAACAAAGGACATTAAGTACAGGCAAATCGAGTTTCTTTTGTTTAGTACGTGACACCTCAACACAATAGCCACCCACGAATTTTAGATTTTCCTTTTTCGACACATTCTTGTTTTATTTGTACTCTTATTATAGAATGTGTCATCTCTTTTATTTTAAGGACATGTGTAAAGCCGAAAAAGGAATCTGAATTTTCTCTCAAATATATTAAATTTGTTTCTGAACGTTCGTTTTTTCTATGAGTTTTTTCATGATAGGATCTTCATCTATTAATTAAATGTAAGGTGACCTTAAACTCTGGCTGGTGCCAAGGCATGTTTTAACAAGTGATACGTTGTTGACCGGTTTGAAAGATATTCCACGATAAAACTTAATACAGAACAATATGTGACGGGGCACTTCCTATGTATGTATAGTTATAGACGAGCCATATAGATTTTCGTCTCGCGTTGTGAGAACGAAAAAAAAACATTAAACAAAAAGAATGAGATAAATACAAACACGGCAGGAGATGAGGTAAAGAGGAAAGCTATAATAAAAAAACTAAAAACTAAATTCCACACAGCTAAAAAGCAACAGAAAAACAACTAGTATAATCGTTTTACGAGGAAATATCGCATAGTAGCGACTGACTTTAGTGTAGGATAATGTCTTATGAGAACTGTAAATATTTGCCAACTCACCTGCAGTATATACTGATCATGACGATACATGGCAGTATGAAGGATATACAGCTCGAGACTACAGCATACGTCGGCGTGAGCACCAACGCGCAGGTCGGGTACCGGGGCGGCCTCTGCGTAGCCGTGGCCTCCTCGTGAGGCCGGTGGAGGCCGAGAGAGATCGGCAGGAAGCTGACGAGGCCCGCTAGCAACCAAATTGTGGCGATGGTCGCTACGGCCACGCGACGGGTCACCCAACGGCCGTATCTAAAAAAAAAAAACTTTAAGACGCTTGATCATGAACCTACGTACCTACAGTCATTTCCCTAATATATACGTTTTTATCAACCCCTTCCAGGGCTTTAAATTGGCCAGCCAAAAACCCCCAAAATCTTATACCGAAATGAATGTTACAATTTTTTTATAGTACTTGCACTTGTGCTATGTTTTATTTATTAACCACAAGTACATAAAATACACAAACAAGGAAGAAAAATAAAATTAATAACAAATCTAAACCTTACACTAAATAACCAAACTAAATCTACAACTAAATATAAAATACCTCCCCCTTTACCTATGGTAAAGTGTAACAATCACTTATTATTAATATTCTGGTCATCATCTTAAAACTTGAAATTCAATTTAAAATCTTTACTTCACTCGTCAAGTTACCTAATATTATGAGTTCCACTTAGGAAAGCTGTCATCATTTATTATTCTCCAAAATTCTTACCCCCTTATTCATAAAACTTTACGGGCCTGATTTAGTTAAATTATGTTTTATGCCTTTCTTACAAGTACATAAGTCAAAATGACAGATAAAGATAAACAATTCATAGCTAATTCAGGCCAGTAACGAATAACGTCATTTTTCTTTTTCAGTCGAACATGTATTAATTTAGTTAAACTTAATATTTTAAGGCACATATCATCGTCTCTTAGTTACGTATCAGCTCCATAAATACAACAAAATATAGTTACTAACATGTTTTTATGAATTATATACAATATTATATTATATATAATATTGTAATATTGTGTTGTTATTATATTATATTATTAAGCATTGATAAATTCATGTTTCCCGAAATTAATTACATTTCATTGTAACATTTGTAACATATTCCTTTACCAGTCACCATCCCGATCAAATGTCGAACTTGTACCTACATTATCATTACATTACATTATTATCAGACTCATTTTGTTAAAAAATTTGCTTCCACATTACTATCAATGAGGCAGATTCTGTTTCAATAATTTGGTAAGTTTTTTCATCATGTGTTCATTTTATTTCGAAATGAAATAATTCGAATGAAAAATCGCGTTAGACCCGTTAATGACATTAATTACGCAACCATGGTGTTCCATATGTTGCTACGCCCTAGTAAATCACATACCGTAAAACGGGGTGGCTTTCAGTTGCAGGGGCGACTTTGAAATTTTAGTTAAGCCACAATATATTTTCATGCGAGATTTTTTACAGTAGGTGAACATCAATATAATAGAAATCTAAATAGTTACGCGAACAGTTTCAGTAAATAATGAATAATGGTAATTTTATGGCCGTTTCAAAACTATCAAAGTAACCTCAAATTTTCCTAAAGCCACCCCGTTTTACTTGTAAAATGTAAGTTTTAATTGGCGTCCTTTAAAGTGTATTTAAACCTTACCTTTAAGGTGACACCTTGTAACGTAGTACATTTTCTTAAGCCCAGGCGTGTAAGCTCAGCCACGCGGCACGTGGTCTCTAACACAATGTGATAGAGGCAGGCTGTTTACCCAGAAGAGGACAGAACCCGCAGAAAATTATGTCCAGGAACTTACAATAAACTCGAAATTAAACTATCGTGAGACATTTTTCAAAATAACCGCATAATTTAATATTTTAATAATATTTCCGAAGAATCAGAAACATGTCGCCAAAAGCGACTAAAATAATAGTGAGTGAAACCGTACTGATCTAAATATTTTTACAAAAAACTTGTAAATTCTTAGATTCTTAAACTCTTAAGTTCTTCCCGGCTCCTGTTACGTGACAAATTGGATACATTAGCCGACGCCCTCATGACTGCTAAGGCAAATATGAAACAATTTGGATATTTAGCTCACCGCACTTAAGCTGTAATATTTTTATAGCGGAGCGCTCCCATCCCTCAAGCAGGAGTCAACTCTCTAAAGACCCAAATGCATGGTTAAGAACAAACCCACAATGTTTCGAGCCATTATGGAGTTGATCACAACTAACTTGATTGATACTCACTTGAATGGAGAATTCTGAAGGACTCAAACTGCTTCTATCTTTCCGACCACCATGGTGTGTGCGTAGTCTTACAAAAGATAGGGCTTACGCAAGCGTGCGTCCCTAGAGGGGTCCTAAGATAAAATGTGCATATATGTCACCTTGGGATGACCTACTCATACATGGAGGACAAAGGTAGGGTGGCAATCCCCTGAAAACAGAATCCCGCCGAAAATTCTGAATGATTTATTTAGACAAGTCACTCTTGAGCCCATGAAATATTTTCTATCATTTAATCTTAAAATATGTCATTCCAGAGCCCCTTTAGAAGTCTATAATTACTATGTCTTGTTTTATATCTAAATTATCTTTTTCCTAAAAATCAATTCCTAAATCTTCAAAGTTGTTCTGAAGAAACAACAAAAATACCTACAGTTTGAATTATTTTTAATTATATGACAACCCCGACACAGATAAGCATTAAAAAATGCACCGGAATCCAACAGATTATGCACAGTAATGCAACCTAATACAATATAGTTTGTTTGGGATTTTTTTAAATCACTGAAATGAGAAGAGGTATTTTATTTTTAATTATGAATAAACCCAAAAATATTTAATTAAGATTTAAGAAAATGTGCTAGGTTACAAACTGAACACCAATCAGCGTAAGCGACGCAGGCTTATTTGTGCAGCAGCGCATATTGACTCAACTCAAGGTTGTATCAAAAAATGATGAACACCATATCAGATTGTTAAAACAAAATTAGTCTCAACATAACTTTTATTGATGTTTTGAGTTGCTATAATTGTACCTTAGCAAACAAAATTAATGCGTTTGATCGTTAGGGCCATACTTAAGGCCTTTATGCAATCAAGCAGCTTGTCGTGAACTTGTAAACAGGGCATGTAAAGGTTACATACAGACTACATCAGTGTTGCTGCCAACTGCATTGCTGCAAGTAATGTCAATTATCCAACTAAGACACCGATATTGAATTTGGCATTCGATGAAGGTCGAAAAGGTAATTTTGTCAAGATATGTTTTCCAATAAAGAATTGCTGTCAACTAAATGTGAAAATCAATCGTAAAATCTTGGTTAAATAAAAGACATTTTCTGCAGTAATAATAATAAATAATGATTAAAGGAAAATACATTATAACACAAATTGACTAAGTCGCAGGGGTTGTGGGAACTTAGACAACGATATAATAATATATATATAATATATATATATATGTAGGAAGTGGATTTTGAAATAAACACTCTTTAAGAAATTTACTGGATATATTTAAAATAAATTGGCAAATGAAACCATTAACACAACGGCACGTCTTTTCTTAGCGCTCCGAACCAGAAGTCCTCTAATCTCGTTACGTTTTTTAAATCTGCCGATGGCGTTTTGCCATCTCTTTCGCACGCACTAACACTCAGCATCACACTCTCTCATTTACACATCGTTCATTCTGCAGTTCGTTCTCTCACTCACTCTTTCGGTCCTTACATTCCGATCCACGCATCCTACAGATCGGCCGTCCTACTCTTTAGTCTGGCCTCAGACTATACAAACACTGTCTCTACTCTATACTCTAGTTATAACTTAATTTGGAACAATAGGAACCATCATGATACTAATCTAGATACATCCGTGAGATCGAATAGCATATCACATAGATTTTAGCAATTAGGTAACGTAACATAATCTTTTACTGCTAAGCATATTTTAAGTTTAACATAGTATGGCACAAAGTCACAACATACAAAAACTAGGTATACATCAACATCAGTATACGTACATACAGTATCAAAACAAAAGTTAAAAGCTTTCTCGTAACATTAATAAACTTTTACATAACTTTATGCAATACAGTTACACATTGAACATTTAAGTTTAAGGAACACGTTACACGTTAAATATTTAAATAAAAGGCACACATTACAATTTAAATATTGTTATGGTGACATAAAACATCAAAATCTTACCGACTTACTCCTCACCAGGCCATGGCTTCATGTTGTCGCAGGAAGTAGTGCTGTTTCCCGGACCTTCGGCTGTGCTGTCCAGTTTCTTCACCTTGTAGCGATCACGTCCCATACATCCAACGACTTCATATGGACCTAGAAACTTAGGTTTGAGCTTCATGCCGACACCAAACTGGGTCCTCTTAATAGCGACTCTATCGCCCACAGTGTATAGTGTACTTGGCTTCCTTCGCTTATTGTAGGTCCTCCTATTCTCGTCTTGTATCTTTAAAATTTGCTCCTTAGCCTTCTTTCTATTTTCTTCTCTAATAGCCATAGAACTGTCTCTGTTCTCTTGCTCTATCAGTTCGTAGATATCGTAGTCTTCCTTTATTTTCATTTTCGTACCAATTAGCAACTCAAATGGCGTAGTATTAATGCTGCGCTGATGGGTGCTGTTGATGGCTCGCTGAACTCTACTCACATGGCGGTACCAGTGTGTCGGTTCTTCAATACATAGCTTGGTCAGAACGCTGGTCATCACTTTGTGAATCCGTTCGACCTGGCCATTGCTCCGAGGTACCCCCGTAGTAATCTTAACATGGTCAATACCTTCGTCTTTGCAAAAGTCCTCGAACTGAGAGCCAGTAAACGCGGTGCCTCTATCAGTAATGATTCTAGTCGGGTTTCCGAAACATTGCTGAAATATCATCATCTTATCTACTGTTTCCTTAGCAGTAGTACTCTTAACTGGGAATAGCCACACAAACTTGGTAAATGCATCCACGATTGTCAAAATGTGGTTATACAGCTTCTTGGTCTCTGTCATCGGACCAATATGGTCTATGTGGAGAGTATCTAGTGGCAGCTCCTGTTTATCAATTGGATACAAGAATCCTTCTAGCTTTCCACTCTTCTTTTCCGCCAACAGACATGGTATGCACGTGACTATAAACTCTTCTATTTTTCTTTCTAAATTCTTGATGTAATAATCCTTACTGATAAGCTCAATCATTTTCTTTTTTGAAAAATGGCCATTCTCATGTGCTCTCTTTATAATCTCGGTTTCCATAGTCTTTGGTACCACGAGATGCTTCTGTACGCCTTTGTAGAGCAAACCATTTTCCAAGTAGTAGTCCTGATACTGTGTGTCCTTCTTGAGCACCTCTATGATCGCGTTTAGCCCATCGTCGTTTTCTTGTGACGTCTTTAGCCGTTGATGAATCGGCCCATTACATACTGCCACATATGGGTTTCGGCTGAGTGCATCCACATGCTGCATTTTACTTCCGGCTCTGTGCTCAATCTCGAAGTCATATTCTTGCAGCAGTAGTATCCACCTTGCCACTCTTGTTGACATTACTAAATCTTTCTTATTTAATGTCATTTGAAATGCTTTGCAGTCTGTGACAATCTTAAAGTGTTTTCCATATAGGTAACAGCGGAATTTCCTTACTCCTTCTATTATTGCCAAGCCTTCAAGTTCATAGCTCGTATACTTGCTCTCTGCTGGTGTCGTCTTTCTGCTCATGTAATACACAGGATGCAGCTCTGCATCTTCTCCCTTTTGTAAAAGGATTGCAGAGATCGCTGCCATCGAGGCGTCTGTATGCATCTCAGTCTGCAGTCTGGGGTTAAATATGCGAAGCACTGGTTGACTCGCCAGTCTCCTCTTCAGTTTTTCAAAAGCAGCTCGGCATTCATCATTAAACTCATAACTGTTGTCTCGTCGTAACAGGTCCGTCAGTGGTTTTGCAATCATAGCAAAATTCTGTATATATTTTCGAAAATAAGATGTTAGTCCTATAAAACTCTGTAATTGCTTAGTATTGGTAGGCTCGGGGAATCTGGCAACCGCATCCGTCTTTTCAGGGGAAGGCCGCACCTGCCCATCTTGGATCACATGTCCAAGGTACTCCACTTGTCGTTGGACAAGCTGCGACTTTTTCCAGTTAATGTCCAGCCCATATTGCGAGGCCACTTCCAATACTTCACCCAGCCGGACCACAGCCTCGTCCTCAGTCTCTGCGGGAATAATCAAGTCATCAATAAATATCAACACTATACCTCTGGCAATGAGGTCTCTAAAGATTGCAGTGATGAATCTGGTAAACACTTTAGGACACAGGGAAAGGCCAAAAGGTGCCCTAAGAAACCCGAACTGTCCTGTCATTGTGACAAATGAAGTGAACTGAACTGATTCCTCGTCTACAGGTAAATGAAAATATCCATTTTTCAGATCCAGTGTGCTGAAAACTCTTGCATTCACCAATTTGTCAATATGATCTTCAATTACTGGCATAGGATATTCGTCTTTCACAATCTTCTGATTAAGTCGTCTGTAATCAATACATACCCTAATGCTACCATCTTTTTTCTTTACAAGAACCAAAGGACTAGCATATTCTGAGTAGCTTACCCTTACCACGCCGTCTTCAAGCCACTTATTTACTTGCCGGTCAACCTCCTCTTGTTCAGCTGGAGCCAGTCTTCGGGGTCGTTGTGCAACAGGGATGTCATCCTTTAGCACGATTTTCAACTTGACAGGTGCTTCCTTTGTCTTACGCGGTACGTATGACTCCACCAGGTCGTTCACCCGTTTCTCAACGTCTGCACTAGAACCTGTAACAAGAGAATCACACACCCTTATCTCACACACCCACCTATCAAGTGGTATGAACCATACATTGTTAGACTCCATAACAAGTGTGACACGTAACAAGAAATCTTCACCGAGAATCATACTGTACGGCACGGTACGATTAGGAACTATATGAACCTTAACGTCCTTATACCACAACTCGTCTATTTCTATATTTAACATAATTTGTCCATAACACTCCACTTGGTTCTCGCCAAGTCCCGTTAAGAAATCGTCAGTTTTGTCAAACTCTGGCGCACCTAAATCGTTGTAGCACTCGATTGTCATCAAACTTATTTCACTTCCAGAGTCAACCAACGCCATAACATCTTTTCCCAACAAATGAACTCGTTTCACCGGCTTCTTTTTCGGTGTAATCGTTCGGTTCGTGTTGTTTACCTCGACCTCGCCGGCCATGACAGCTAGTAGACAATGCTTCGCCGCCATTGCGCTCGATCCGCCAATCACGTCATCGCTACTAGGGATGTCACCATCACCCGTCGAACCGTAAAAAACACGTTTCGCTGCAACACTAGCGCCATTCGTCCCGGTAGGCCATTTTCTTCCAGTGCTGCCACCCTCACCGCTCGTTGCCGATTTCACGTCACTCTTCCCGTGTGAAGTTGAAGTATTTGCTGTTGCAGAACTTGCAGATGACACAGCCGTTTTGCATTGAGATGCAATATGCCCAAAATCGTCGCATCTGAAGCATTTTAACCCTTTCTCTTTGTGGGGACAGTCCGCTGACGAATGATTCTTTTCTCCACAGCTGTAGCAACGTATGACTCGCCCGTGCGTCTTCTCATTTTTCTCTGCCGGCTTCGAACGACTTGTGTCTCGGGTTGAACTCGAACTCGCCATGTTTGATTTCAATTGTTCATAAATCTTCAGTTTTTCTTTCAGGTCACTGTATGTCGTAACGCCGTATAACATTATTTTATTTACCTCTTGATCCTTGATTCCTTCTACTATGTATTTAATGCATACATAGTCAGGCATTTTTCCTCTCTTACCCAACTCTTTCATGGTAAATAAGTACTCTAAACACGATTCACTTGATTTTTTATGTCTGGAACTCATCAGCTCGTGTATAGCCTTCGCGTCGATGTTATCAGGGAACTCCTTGAGGATAGCGGCTTTAAACTCGTCCCACGTCTTAAAAATGCGCTCTGCTCGGTACCACAGTGACGCCGTTCCTGCTAACGACCGCCTCGCCATCAACAGCTGTTGCAACGGAGTCCATCCACAGAGCTCGGTGCTGTCCTCGACGTCTTGAACCCACCTGGTCGCTGGATACGTCTTATCTTGACCAGTGAACTTGGGGATCAGCCCTTCAGTGAGATGCAACATCGTCATGCCATTATCTCGTGATGTTTCAGCATTTCCGTCGTTATAGTCTTGTTGTCTGCCGTTACGTTTGCCTGGAGACATGTTTACGCCTTGCCTTCAACGTAGTTCGACGTCGTAATTCGTCTTTATCGTCTTCAAATTTTCAAACCACGCAGTCACAACGGCAATCGCGGTACGTCTTTGTTCGTTTGCCGCCGGCGAATCCAGATTTCTTCGTCTTTACGTCGTATATCGGCTTGATACCGCTTCTGACACCACTGTAGGAAGTGGATTTTGAAATAAACACTCTTTAAGAAATTTACTGGATATATTTAAAATAAATTGGCAAATGAAACCATTAACACAACGGCACGTCTTTTCTTAGCGCTCCGAACCAGAAGTCCTCTAATCTCGTTACGTTTTTTAAATCTGCCGATGGTGTTTTGCCATCTCTTTCGCACGCACTAACACTCAGCATCACACTCTCTCATTTACACATCGTTCATTCTGCAGTTCGTTCTCTCACTCACTCTTTCGGTCCTTACATTCCGATCCACGCATCCTACATATATATATATATATATATATATATATATATATATATATATATATATATATATATGTATATATATATATATATATATATATACCTAACATAGTAAATATTCTTGAATACTTAAATACATAGAAAACACCCACCTGTCCGGCCGACTCTAATTCCTATGTTAAAAAAAAAAAAAAAAAAAAACCAGTCGGGACAAATATTCGTGCTCATCACACAAATAAATGCCCTTACCGGGATGATTTGAACATAGGACTATCAGATTCATAGGCAGGGTTACTACCGACTACGCCAGACAGGTCTTCAGCAATATAGCAAAGCAATGCTGCAGCCTCAATGTCAGATGTAACCTTGATACTTAAATTATCAATCTACGATAATCTTTGTAGGTTGACATTTAAAGCAGAAATTGTAAAATGAGCGCTCGGAGCCTTCGTTTTTTCTACTTAAATATATTTTCATTTTGACGAATATTGAAGATTGAATGGTGTTGTTTAAGATCCATTTACGTCAGCGAAGATGATTGATAGCGATATCCTTATAATAAGTTATTAAATGTCAGTTAATTAGTCAACTGATACGACAAATAAATGTAATGTTAATTTTGGAATTATGAATGGGGTTTTTTCACAACTTCATAAAATAAAAAATATATGGCTGATATGAAAAAGTTGAAAGGAGTGACTCATGTCATTAATAATATAACATTTTACTCTATAATTTTAATGTTAGTAAAACAGCCCAAAAGACCATTATTACACGACTGCCAAAAAAAATGGAGTGTATTGTTTTCAGCGTTCATGTTTGTGGGTATGTACTCGTAAGTTTCTTTGTTCCACTCTAGCAGCGAATTTATCAAGTACAAACTACTAATAGTTTCTTACATGGTATGGAGAACACTGTGTATGAAAAAGTGTCAGTCAGAAAACCTTAAATAAGTGGCGCCACAATACCTAGAATATTTCATTAAAAAAAATCAAGTCACAGCTCACTTCGCACCGGCAATAACGAGTTAAATTCATGTCGTATAGCGTATAGCTACCGTACTGTAACGCCACTAGAGAGATTTGGAACTATTATTGTATAGCTGACAGCGCTGGACACTTTTGTAACTTTTCTCTCATGAGACCCTCCAGTTTCTTACAAGAGTGAGCCAAAATGCTTCTAAAGTCAATTTGTCATGCATGTAAATTGATATTTTTCCTAATGGTTTCGTATTGTGTTTCCTAAAACTCATGCCTGACAGGTTTCGCAATTTGAGCAGGCAAAGTGAATTTCCTGACAGCTTTCACTTAAAGCCTCTTTATAAACCAACTTGATAAAAGCCCCTGAACTTAGTTCAATCAGAGCTTTTTACATTTTCCCGATATTTGTAAATTTGAAGTTTCGAAGAAATAGGCTTTTTTATTGGACTTTTTCAATTAGGTGCAAACATAAACAGTGGAAGATTAAATGTTTCAAAATGGAATACGAACATAGGCCACTTGCACCATCCCATTAACCCGGGGTTTTCCGGTTAAACCGTTAACCCAGTATCAAATTGTACTGGTAATCATGGTAACTCCAGGTTTAACCGGTTAACCCCGGGTTAGTGGAATGGTGCAAGTGGGCCTTAGAATGTTTAATAAATTATTTAATTTGAATCGCAACTTGATCCCTACTCGTTTTAATCAAAGCCAAAATGAACGGAAGCAAAAAAGATTTTTTATAAACGTTTTTTAAATATTTAAAACCTACGCGCTTTGAACACGTATTAAATCACATTTACAATCGGGTCTATAGCGAATTTATTTTGTTACCTTTATTTACCGACGTTTCGACACAAGCTTCAGGTAACTAAAGGTAACAAAATAAACTCGCCATAGACCCGATTGTAAATGTGATTTAATAACGTTACATATATTTCCTACATGCTTTTATAATTCGTTTTGTATTGATATTGCATATATGTACCTGTCACTAAACTAATTGCAGACTCACCGTTTTAATGTCAGTCGGTTAGTATTAACATTTAAGGTATTCAGTATTTTTGACAATTACGGAAATCCTGTACGAAATAAATACCTACCTTAGGGAATCCATTGTAAAAGTAATCACTTCAGAGGATTCTTGATGTGGATATTTCAGTCCAGACAGATGGTGCATGGTGCATCCTCAGATGGCTTATCATCTAGGTACCTTAGAGGATCCTTGATGTGGATGTATCGGTCCAGAGATATGGCGCACAGGTTGAGTATGGAGGCGGTGGAACACATCACGTCACACGCGACCCAGGTATCGCAGAACTGCTCGCCGAATACCCAGTAACTGTTGAAAATAAATTTCCTTATTATGAATATTATACATGTATAATGGTAGGCTTTCAAAAAAGTGCGTCCATATTTGGCAAATGTACCACTCGTATCTCATTCCTGAATCTGCACACACACTGCACATCGTAGTAGCATAGAGAAATATAAGTAGTTTTTTTTTTAAAACAAGAATGTCATATTTCGGCAAAAAATGGTGCGTAAATTATGCCCTCTTCCCTTGCTCCTTAAAAGACATGTATTAAGGTGAGGGTTGGAACATGGAATAATTATTAGGCATTTTTTATTCGTTATTAATGCCTTTGTTTTTAGGTATATACAACTTTACTAAATAACTTTAAAATTTTAGTCTCTAGAGACAATTAACTTTGTCACAGAATTTATGGCTAGACTAGGTAAATTGCTACTGACAGCAGCGGTAATCAGCATGGCTGCGATTGCCGAAACCAAGAAGAGGAGTAGGCTTATGTAGTCTAAGAGCTGTAACTTACCCCAACAAATCGTTGACTCCAGCGAACGTCATAACGGCAGCGGCGACCAACATATCTGCGATAGCTAGTGAAGCCAGAAACAAGTTGCCGATACGCCTCAACCCCCGATCTGTGTAGATGGCGATGCATACTAGGATGTTGCCGGCCACGCTCAGGAATATGAGCAGGGATAGGAATATGCCTGGGGAAAAATTAAGTACATTAATAATTTCTACAATGTTCATTGGTAACACGTACCTTTGGCAGGGTACATGATAACTAAGAAGTTACCAAGTAAATAATTACCTAATAAGCGCTGGTAGTCTAGCGGTAAGGGCGTGCGACTTTCAATCCGGATGTCGCGGGTTCAAACCCCGGCTCGTACTAATGAGTTTTTCGGAACTTATATACTAAATATCATTTGAAATTTACCAGTCGCTTTTCGGTGAAGGAAAACATCGTGAGGAAACCGGACTAATCCCGATAAGGCCTGGGTTGGAACGTCAGATGGCAGTCGTTTTTGTAAAAGCTAGTACCTACGCCAATTATTGGAATTAGTTGCCAAGCGGACCCCAGGCTGCCATGAGGCGTGAGAAAATGCCGGGACAACGCGAGGAAGATGATGAAGTAAATAATTACCTAAACAAATTTAATAATTATTTTGTTAAGAGAATCAATCTTTTGACCATGAACGGATATCTTTATGCTAAAATATCTGGTACGTAGCATTTTGAGAAGAAGCCATAATAAAAGAGTAGGTAGCGATACACCGCGATGGTCCGCGATGTTTGCGGAGCGGCAAATTGATGGCTTTTACGCCGTAATCAGGAAGCGGGCCGCTTCGATGATGAGGCGTGTGCGCGGCTCCACGAACACCATCCTACAAACACTGGCCGAGAGGTGGGACTCCCCGATACTGCGGCGATGGATTGAACTCCATTCCACAATGGGGAAATAAAATTTGAAAGATTTTTAATTGTAATGCATTTGTTATTAAAATTGTAATTTTATTTTATTTTAATGTATTTTATTAACAAATTATTTCCTGTGTACTAACATAGTTGTTCTAAGTATTACCTATTGTTACTAATATATTTAGTTTAGTTTTAATTTAAGATTAGTTATTTTATTTTATTTTATTTTATTTTAAATGTAAATGTAATTGTATATGGAATTTTTATTCTGAAATAAATAATTTGAATTTGTATTTTGATACATAATAGGCATAATTTCTGTATAATTATTTTCAATGATACCATTGTAAATATGAAATATGAAAAAATAATTGTATTGTAAAGCCGATATGCTTCATGTTAATTCCCTAAATAAATAACATTCATTACAACTGCTGCACTAAATATGAAAACTGAGCTTGCAATTAAATCCCAGCCCTTTATTAAATTCAAATTCGGTTTAGAATGCAGGCCTAGTTTTTTTTTCATCCGTTACGCGGAAAATAAATTAAATTTCGTCCCATTGTCGCCCATAAAATTATATTTTGGGCGATGCAAAAGGTAAAATTCATTTCGTTCGGGATTGTTGAATATTCCTCCCGAATCAACCGCAGGTCTATTGTGCTATGTCGAGATTAGGAGTGACTGAGGTCCGTTGGAGAATTAAAGGGTCACAATTTATAAAGAAATTTTGCTAAGGTATATCCTGAAAACATATTTCAATTAAGCATTGAACATCGACATTAACAATAGCCCATTGAAATGCTACATTTAAACTAGCATTAATAAGAATTGGTAAATGTTTCTTATATGTTACTAGTGACAAAATGGTCTTCTCAAGGCGAAGACTGTCGAATTGACCTACTTGATAATCATGAAATTTTTGAATCTATTTTCGATTAGGAACTAATGTTACGACTAAACTAAATACAGACTAAATTCAAAAAATGAAAGGCACTACCTTTTATAAGGAGCGATTTCAATATTATAAGGTACCAAGTAAAATTGATTCGAGAAAAGGATGGTACGGCCTGCCTCTTTGTTTTGCTCGACTTGGCGGGGGCACTGCCGTGCCCTTAGATCCCCGCCTTCTTTTGCATTCGATTTTATTTTTATTTTATTAATCCTTGATCCCCAAAAGAGCCGAGTTAGATTATTACCTATAATTATGAACCTTTTAATTTAAAATTCATTACCTTTATTGGGTAGGTTACCAATTTTTAGACAGCGGCATAGAAAAGGTTAAGACTGTATTATTTTTTTCATAACTCCATAGTAACATGCCGTTTTTATGTTTCATTGATCCTATAAAATCCTTTTAGAGTTAGTCGCTGTTAAATAAATTTTAATGGCAAGAGGCTGAAAGGAAAATGAATCAAGCGCTAAATGCCGTCGACGCGTGCCGCTTTTAAAGTTAAGGACTTATTAATGTTATTTCATCATTGAAAAGGCCATTATAAGCTTAGATTTAAATATCCAGTACTACTTTACTCGAATAAAGGCTTTGCTTATTTCAAGTCTAGCACTATTTTAGAAGGAGGTTCGAAGTTATAACTTTTACGACCGACTTTTTGAGTGACAGCGGGTAGGTATAAGAAGTGACAGTAGGTAATTAAATATTATCTAATTACGAGTACCGACTGTAGGTACAGTAGGTATGTTACTCTGCATCACACACTTACCAAACTAGATGATGATAATGAGTTTCAAATGGCTGTTACTGCTTTTAAGGTCACATTCAGATTCAGACTGCACCAGCGTTACTTCGTTATGCGTTATGGGGCAGTACCTACTGCCGCCGTGTGGAATAATTATAATGAGACTTCCATGACGCGCCATACAATTAAACTCGAATGCCTGGCAAAACCAGTATTTACGTATTCATGTGGTCTTCGGGTAACATACTGATAATAAATAAATAGGTACTTACAAGGAAGACGGTCAGCAAAGTGACGGCGTCCAAAGTCCTCTCGATTGCTGAACCCCGTTGTCAACTCATTTACCTATCAGCAGAGTGACAGCATTCATTTCTTCATCGCTGTACTGTACACCGTAACAGTGTTGTTGGACTTGAATACTACCATTGAAACGCTACCTGTACTAACACATGGATGGAAATAACCCAGGAGGAGGACGGACAGCAGAGTGACGGCCTGACGGCATCTGGGGCGGCTGCTGTGCTCTACCGTCGCCGTCTTAGTGATATGTTACTTATACCTTGCAACACAAGGACATATGTGGTCGAGTCATAAAAGTATTTACCGACGAGGAGGACGGACAGCAGAGTGACGGCATCCGGGTCCTCTCCATCGCTGTACTCTACCGTCGCCGTCTCATTGAACTCGAATACTACCTGCCGACACAAAAAGGGCGTGTTATCAATTTTTCATTTTTTGAAATTAAGAAAAATGGAGATTCCGGATATGGGATCCTGCTTGTACAAACATTCTAGGCTATACAAAATGTACCAGCTTTGGGTTCATTACTGTAAAACGGCTTGAAAATAAATATTTGATCTCCGGTATGATTGTTTGCCATGACTACATAATACAATTTATAAAAAAATGGTGGTAAATACAGTTATCACTGTAGACTTATTATCTTGTAATGTTGTCTGTAACGATGATGTTGAAAGCGATTACAATTTACCTGATAAAAGCGACTATAAGGTATCTTACGGCAAAAACAAAAACTTCACTTTTGACACTAACATATCCGATCCATATCGTATCTTTAGCAAAATTTTGACGTATCTTAAAGTTCGAATCAGGCCGTATGTCATGTATAGCTACACCAACCCGTTTAGGGGATAAACGGCTTTCTTAATCGCTCAATCGACCTGATATTTGGCAGCAAAGAACATTCACCTTGAGAACGTAATTTTATGGAGATCACTCCATTACAAACCCCGCATATCGTTAAGCGTTGTTAGCACATACCAAGCTACGCGGCTTCTACATATACTTAATTTTCTAAAAACAATTCCAAAACTTTGAGGTTCCGAGGTAACACGTGTTTCGGTACGAGTATTTTGTCTCCACATTTACTCGTGTAACTTTACACTTTATTGGATAAATGGGTTTAGTGTGGGAAAGTTTGATTACAAGCAAGATAGGTACCTAGTATGTACTCTATCATCATCATCATCATCATCACTTAAGAGCTTTGCTCTTGACGGTGGAGTAATTGCCAGTCCTTTTTTTCCTGAGCCAGTCTTTTGATTTGCTCGTACGATGCATTCTCTTTTACTTAGCTCAGGTATGTGATTCTAGGCTATTGTACTCTATGGTATGCACAAAGATAGATATAACTCCGTAATAGATGGATACAGTCTAAGGAAAAAACGTGCCTCGAAAATCACGAAAATTTGATTCCCAATCAGATGGCGCCACTAGTTTTGGCCTACACTCGTATAGAGGGCGTTGACTGTTTCGTTTGTTATTTATAACTTTAACGCATACCAGTGAAAGAACATGGGTCAAAATCATATAAAAATAATTAATCCAAATAAAAAAATCATTTATCCATATTTAAATACATTTTATCGTATTTTTATAAATATTTATTTTTAGTTTTAAAGTGTGTCGACAGATGGCAGTGAATTTACTGGGGTTACAAAATTTACTATGACAGTACCGCTCTAGTATAAGTTACTCTATGGTATGCATAAATAATTATTCTTTTCCACCTTTTCGTTTTTGTTAATGAGCATGAGTCAATGTGTGATGATACATTTTTAAAACACATTAATAGGTACTTGTAGTCAGCAGTCAAACGTAGCCCGAAGGTGCGATTTATTTTCCTACCTAGCTTAATGGCCGGCAACTATTAAGACAAAGATGCGATCATTATTTTTAAGCAATATTTACGCGTAACAGTAATAACTATTCTTTTGTCGCTGTTGTTATGTCCCATTCATGCCATCATGTTTGTGACTTCAGTTAGGACACTGCTTGAGAAAATTATCATTTCACCGCACTAAACGTTACTAAGTGCCCCAAAACGTGTCAGTTGTTCGTACACGTGTCTTACAGAGACTATAAACTAGAACCGATGAAGAGAATGTTACCGCAGCACGTGCCCATGCACTAGTGCTATAAAGTGTCCAACGTCCATGTATCTCAATTCGAAAATGGCTTATGTTACTAGTAACATTCGTCCATATTGGTAATTGGCAATTTGTAAACGTAATTTCAAAGAAATAAGGTCCAAAATTGGTCAGTGACCACCAGGTGACGGATAGGACCTTATAGAAATGAAGGTAGAGTTTGATGGGTCAGTTTCAATACGATGCAACAATGTAATAAGATACGTTTGAGATAGTTCTGTTTGTAGGTACAGTTTCACAGCTTAATGTTGTCGTCGCACGTATGTATGAGTGCTTTGTTTCAGAATTAAGCTTTTTCGAATCTAGTAGGGTGCGTTGGGATAAGATTGAAGGGTTTTTATAAGGGGTAAGACAAAAAAAAATCCGCACGCCAAAGCATTACGGACGACTTTACAACTTACCCCTCATAAAAAACCCTTCAATCTTACCCCGATGCACCCTATTAAGAACATTAATAATAATAATAATAATAATATTCTTTATTGTGCACAATGAAACATGATTAAATACAGCAAATTAACATAAAAAACTAAGCAGCAACAGGCGGTCTTATCGCTTAAAAGCGATCTCTTCCAGACAACCTTCAGGTAGTAGAAATTAGCGCAAGGAAGAAATATGTATAAGGGTAGCAAAAATAAATGGAGAACGAGTACAGGAAAAAAAATATATATCAGCACAACTAAATATATAACAATATCAATACATGCATAAATGTAATATATACAATAAATATATATATATATATATATATATATATATATATATATATATATATTCATACATACATACATAAACATATCACACAATACAGATAGACAGACAGAATCTAATAATTAACGAGTTTGAGGAAGGGACAGATAGTGGATTTTGAGCTGAGCCTTAAAAATGGGGAGTGATTTAGCTCGTCTTAGCTCCGAACATTATTAACATTACCTAGATATACAAAAAAAAACCTTAAAAGAAACTTCGGAAAGTGAACTCTTTGTGGGTCCTCTACAAATCCCTTACGTTGACTTTATACCAATACAAAATATGGATAATATTACTAGGGCTGACCCTTTAATCTGAATTAAAGTTCCGTACCTATTCTGCCATGCATATTTGTACCTATCGTTTTGTGCATAGGCATCGCCAGCATACACGCATAATGGTCATTGTTGAATAATGATACGCTCAGCTAACTCGCGCTTTACTAACACAAAAATGTTAACCAGGCTGGAATTCAGTTTTTGTTAAAGTATTCCATTGTATACGGGTTAACTAAAGTAACCAGCAGGCTTATGGTGCTCCCTTATGTAACAGATTGCTATAGCAAACTTACATTGGTGGGTAACAAAGAGGCGAACTCCATCTTCGTCGGCTCAGGTCTTCGTGTCCACCTTCATGAGGAACCGCTGCAGTTGGGTGCGCCAAGCGATGCGTAGCGCCGCCATTTTGGACGGGCCTTACATATCTGAAACAATGAAATTATGGTAACTATTTCACAAAAACACATCACATTCATCACATTACCCAATTATGCCAATTAGCACGTAAGGTTTAGCTGTTAGTACTTATTAAATGAAAAATAAATGAAATGAAATGAATTACATTAAAATTCAAGTAAATTTAAACTTACTTAAACAAAAAAAAAAAAAAACTTAATATAAAGACCAAGTCCATATCCGGCGTGGTTGCAAAAACGCTAACGATAGCCGGTTAATGATTGATTAATAGTTGGTTAAGATACTCGTAGTTGTTTATTTTCATTACATTTTGAGCAAAATATAGTATACCATTTAGGTACCTGTTGTTTGTTGTTTTAACTTATGTCTAAAATTACAAATTGATATAAAACTTTAAAGTCTTTTGTCAGTTCCGTGACGGATTTTGACATACATTTTGTATAGACCGTCACAAAACTAACTCAATTCTGTATCAAAACTGAGGACATCTATTTCTTTTTTAAATCAATAGTTCTCGTGATTTAAAGTAAAAATAACCCTAAAAAAATACACAGCAATCCCATAAATATTACAATGGGTGACCGATTATGTCGCTAAGTTTTGAAAGAGACTGATCGGAAAAAAGGCGAGAATATTTGGCGTATGAACATAAAAAATAATTACGACAGAATTGACGGGTAATTCGAAGAAGGGAAATTGTGTATCATATTATAATTTTATTTGCCTCACTGTAATTGAAATTGAAAATGTTTATTTCAGGCCTGTCGGCCCATATTTTGTTAGTTTACAGTTCTTAAAAATAAATTAAACACACATAAATTGTAAAATAAATAAATTAAAATTATAAATAAATTAGCTTCAATTCAATAAAATTTGATTAAAAATTACACATCCATTAAATTCCATTAATTTACATTTAAAATATATAAGTCAATTAAATTATATCTAATTACATTAAAAATATAAATACATTAAATTAAATTTCATTAAAATTATAAATTTTAAAAACACAATCACTTCTCAAACACAAAAACACAATCACTTTTTTTTGTAATACAAAATTCTTCCGTTTCTTATATCTTGAAATAAACTGTCACTTTAACATATAAAACAGCTTTCGCTTTACAATTCTCCATCGATATCCGGTTTCGAAGAGATCCACTTTATGCGTTTGACAGCCGAACGCTTCAAGAAATCATTAAAATCCCTTCGACACGACATGACACTTCAAATAAAAATCGAGAGAATCCGTATCGTCTTTTTCAAATTGGTAATAAAAAAGCAATTTTTAAGAATTTGTGATTCTCTTATACTTATTAATTATTGTCTACGGTTAACGCGATAGTTACTCATGAAATAAAACTATGAAAACGGTTTATACTGCGTATAATGAATTTATAACACATCCCGACGTTTCGAACCCTTTATAGCGTTCGTGGTCAACGGGTGATTGATGAAAAACTACAATGTGCAAAAATTAATAATTGCATTTTAGGCTGAGTAACCAAAAACCTGCTGTAATTGACCGTTTTATTCTTAGTGAAATTTTGATTTGATTCTTGAATTGCATTTTTACGACAATTAAAAAGTCGTAAATAATGTCCATCGAGGTTAAATCAATAATGCTGTGACCTTGATCTTTGTTTTGTCTTTTTTGCCTAAATCGTAAAATTATGTAAATGAAATCTGATGCTTTTCTTTATGATGACACGCAAAGGGGAAATAGAATAAGCACACTAGAATTACGTAAGTAGCTCAATAACGAATTAGGGCCGATACTGACGGTCTGCAACCCAACTGCAATTTGTATGGGAATACACAAGCATACAAGGCATACAAGTTGCAGTCGGGTTGCAGTCCGTCTGTACCGGCCCTAAATGGGAGGTTCGACATGAAAAATTTGCTGTCATTCTGGAATAAACTTCATTTAATCTATCATCATCATCAGTATTCGAAAGCCAAGCCGTATTAGCCGGCCTTCTCATGAGACAAGAGAGACCGAGCTATCCTCTCCAAGCAAACTTTTAATACAACTTTGAGCTTGAAGATGAATGGAGGCTTCTTTTCAATAAATTCTAAAGTCATCATAAAAACTCAATATCATTCCAGTCAGAATAAAAACTCACGAAATCTAGTTTGTTAATCGGCTACTTACCAAAGCATTTAAAATTATTTGTTCCCGAATCATAGAGTATATTGTAGTTGTCTATTTTGTTTATGTTTTTTATATGGGGAATGAGGGCTATCGTTTTTTTGCTTACCAGTTGGCGCCTCTGTTGATGGTGGTCCAAAAGACTATAGAACAGCTGTCAGTCATTGAAGTGACAAGTGACATTTGTCATTTCGAACTATGGAAAAGACCACCATCTACACTAGCGCCCCTAGCGACGAATTCATACGCGTTGGCCCTCATTTCTATATTTATCAGTATCACCAAGGAGCATAACATAAGCCGGCAACACACCTTTATCACAACAACTACGTCTACTGAAAAGACACGATAGAAGACTATGATAAACCGCATGTTAGCGAGATAGAAGTCATATATCGCGGGCAACAGGGTAAATGGACCTTTCAAAAGTTTTCCACATTTCGCATTTTCCGTGCGAAGTTGCTTGTGTCCCGAAAGTTAAGAATATTTAAGTTATCAACTTCTTTCGTGCAGTCAACTGGCGGTTTATACTGGTAAAATAAATCGTGAAATTTACCGGAACAAAAAAACTGGTCTGTTAGACTAATGGTTGTCAATCATAATATATGAATATCATATACAGTTTGTCAAAGGACTGTCTCATTTCAAACATAGACAGAGGATAATCATATCGTCTTTGTCTTACACTAATACTAGCACCCAAAAAAAAAGGATGAGTATAGTTTTTTCGGTAAATAAGAACTGCCAATTTGGTTTGACCAACTATACTATCTCGTCCTAGTTCAGATTTCAATTTTTTGGAACGGTTCAAACTTTTTTTTTTATAATACATAATATAGCATAAAATTAAATGAAAATAATCAATAGACTGTTTCATAACGAAAACGAACGAATGAAACTTTTGTGTAAGTTTATGTTTAAAATTTTGAACGCTTTACTGACCTCAGTAATAATAATCTTATTCAGTATTCTTACATACAATACATGATTTATAAAATCAAAATCAAAATTTATTTATTTGTAAACATAGGTTAAATATAGTTCTTATACAATAATTTATGTTTCACTATGTTTTGCCATTTGGCATACAAATATAAACAAGAAGAGATGGAGCATGCACTAATTATAACAGATGTCAAACGAAAGTAATATGTTAAATGTCAAACAAAATAAGAGTGTACTAAATTGAAAATTAGATTAATTGAATTATAAACTAAGAGTGTACTTAAAACTAAAACAACTTAAATTCAAAATATGTCGAGTTAATATTCCATTATCGAATAGTATGCTTTTTGTACCAAAAAGTCATACAGGCATTTCTTAAATTCAGTTACATTATCTATTGCAATAATATGTTTTGGCAACTTATTGTATATTTTGGGTGCCATCCCAAAGATACTTTTAGCAAGCAAAGCCGAGTTCACGGATTGGATGTAAATTTTTTCGCATCTGCGAGCACTTTTAAACATTGAAAATTGATCGATGTTGTTTTTAATGTAAACCGCAGTTTCAAAAATGTATAGACATGGCAGGGTTAGTATATTGAACCTAATGAAATGTGGTTTACAGGTTTCCATTAATTGTAATCTACAAACTGATCTTAAACATTTTTTTTGCGCCTTAAAAGCAGCCTCGCGATCAGTGGAATTTCCCCAGAACATGACGCCATATCTCAGTGTTGATGTTACGTATGCATGGTAGGCAGTCAGTAAAGCAGACTCGTTGACTCTTTTACTTAGATTATACAATGCATAAGAAAATCTGCTAAGCTTATTGCATACAATTTCAATTTGATTTTTCCACGTCAACTTATGGTCTAAACTTAATCCTAAAAATTTTGTAATGTCCGTTTCATCAATAATGTTATCTTTATATGTCACAGTTAGATCGGGCAATTTGTCTAGTCTTTGTTTAAAATTCATAATTTTTGTTTTAGTCAAATTAATGCGTAAATTGTTTCTGTTTAGCCATTCTATTACTGTTCCAAGTGTCTTGTTTATGTCAATTTGTATGTATAAGTGTATAGAAATTATGCTCAGATTAAAGGTTCCAACATAAAATTCTTACGATAAGTATGTTGTCGCATCATTTCTAAGGAAAAAACATAATATTTTTCATGCAAATTAGGGTCCTGAGACGTATTTTATGTAGAGCTGTAATAAAAGACGAAGTAAAAGAGTATGTGCGTAGGTACTTTGTAGATGTCTTAAATTAAATCTTGAAAAGGTATAAAATATCTTGGGTTAGTATAAGGGATCGTCAAAGAGGAAAAAGTCACAAATGCTTACGCGCCCGTGTTACCGCCACCATTGCTGCGAGACGGGCATACCGTGGAGGGTTTAGTGACTAAATACCGCCTAAATACCGGCCAAATACCGATTAAACTTTAATCGGTATTTGGCCCCTTGGCCACGAGTCCGACATATCCGTCCTAGTTCCCCGGCTAGGCGGAATGCCTAAACGCATTTATTCCACGTAAAAAAAAGACAAAAGTATAACAATCACGAGTTTTAATAAATCGGTGTTAAGTAAAAAAAGACACAGTATTTAAACTAACTTTAGCGAGCGTGTATAATAAATAAAAATAAATAAATTTACTTCATTCAATCTAAAGTAATAATCATAATCATAATCATTTATTTCGTAAATGCACACAAAACATTACAGCACACGAAACAGGAAAATACATTTTCTATCATTAACATAAATAATAATAAAGATATTTTTTTTTAATAATTTAAATAATACAATGTCAGTGTTAAATTAATAATAACAATAATGAAAAATAATAACAGATTAAAAATTACAATTAAACATAACAAAATTCGCGTATGTCATAGAAGGCATTATTAATTAACCATAATATATTATAAGGGGTTGAGACCTTCTAGTAGGTACGAGTATATAGTGTACCTGTATTGCAAAGCCTCACTCTTCCAATTGGTAACTATTTAATTAGAACATTGTAATACATTGTAGCTGTAGCGTCACAAGGCTAATCTGAAGAAGCTTTGGCTTTCCAATCAGAGTTAGCTGGTTAAGTACCAACCTTATTTTTTTTACACTTGTGATTTATATATATTTAGTATTGTATGTATGTATGCTAGTATGTATTTTATGAGTAGACAATATGTTAGTTTACTTTTTTAAATAATATTGTACATCCCGTAAGTTTGTTCTATCTGACCTGGCTAGTTTTCCACTCATCTACTCGAAGGTTAGCTAGAAGAGATCCCTTATAGGGATAAGTTCGCCTTTGTACTTCCATTACTGTAATTAATTTTTGATACACCGAAGTGCGACTGTGGAGCACCTGTACAGTCCATTTACCACATAGTCCGCGAGTGCCCAAAAAGGAAGCACGCAGGAGATCCTAACTATTAATTTGTAAATTTGTAAAGCGACCATGAACTGTAATATGCCATACGACATTTTTGTAAACCTGTGTTGTGTACAATAAAGTGATTACTACTACTACATTGAAATATGATCTGTTTTGTATTTAGTTGTTTGTTGCATCTGGGGGCACGGCCGTGCCCCCGCCAAGACGAGACAAAGGGCAAAAGGCAGTGCATATCTTTTCTCGGCACGTTTCGCCGTATTTTCGAACCCTCGTAGTTTCGGCTTGGACAATGCTAGAGCTGAAATTTTTTGTATACCATGTACTCAGTAGACTTATCAAAAACACCAAGTTTTATTAAGCTACCTATTATACTTAAAATTTTATAGTACCTTTATTTTCACTGTCCGAAACACATGAAATTCGCGTCATAGAAAATACAGACTACTTCCTGAAGTCTTAGAAGGCTGAAATTTGGCATGTAGGGATGGGTCTGTATGCAGACACATATGGTGACCAGAAATCTGTAACTTTCGCCCTGCAACCCTTTAAAATGGGGGTACCTAAAAATACCTCTAATCCTGAAAACATTGGTTCCTGAAGTCCTAGAATCGTGAAATTTTGTGTGGTAGCAGTGATCGGAATGCTAATACAAAAACAATGGTAAAAAAAACCAAAAAGATTTCAAAGTATCGATTTGAACCAGGTTCACGTAAACCAGCCAAAATAGCGCCCTCTATATTGGCACTGTTTCTTGCACGAATTAATAAACTAGTGAATATGAAATGACAGCTATTTAGCGGCATACATTAATACCAACTTTCCATTCCAATAGGGTTTTACCGGTTGTCATTTTTAGAATGAATATCAACTGTAGGTAACATATACCACGGTCTAAAATATAATGTCAAAGTTATGAAACATAATCTGTTCTTTAATTATTTCAAAATAGCTCGCCTAACACTAATCTAATACAGCTACTCAACACTGGATGGCGCCGTAATGAACTTTAAAAAATATATTAAAATCGCTTACTTATCACACGCGAGTGAAGGGCTAAACAAACCGGTATAAGTAAGCTCTCCGATTACGCTTATTTTGTTACGGAGCTTACGGTCAGGTTACACTGGTGGGTCCGAGATATCTACACGCCTACGAGTAGCCAGCTGTTGAGAACTCTGTCTGACACACCGGTGACGGCAGTGACGTCCGAAAATAAAAGGTCATATGTGAATGTAAGCTTCCTATTATGATATGACTATTTACCGTTCGCAGTAGAATTTGAGAAGCATAAGTTATTTGACATTTAGGATATCGAATATTTTAGACAAATATAAAGAGTAACGACCTGGTGGCCTAGCGGTAAGAGCGTGCGACTTTCAATCCGGAGGTCGTGGGTTCAAACCCCGGCTCGTACCAATCAGTTTTTCGAAACTTATGTACGAAATCATATTTATCAGTCGCGTTTCCGTGAAAGAAAACATCGTGAGGAAACGGGACTAATCCTAATAATGGAAATCGCTTTCGTAAAAATTTGTGCCTACGCTTATTACCTATTCTTGGAATTAGTTGCCAAGCGGACCCCAGGCTCCTATTAGCCGTGTCGTGGCTAAAAATGCCGGGATAACGCGGTGACGCGAGATGGTGAACTTTAAACACAAGGGAGGTTCTGTGAGCTGTAGAACCTCGCGAACATAGCCTAAATAAGTGTAGCCTATTAGAAAAAAACATAAAACTGTACTTTTTGTTTTCGGATGTCACAGTACCATACCATCAAACAGTTCCCAACGATTGGCAACTCGCGCCGTGTAGAGATCTCGAAACACCAGAGTAACGCGGCCGTAAGATCCGTAACAATGTATGCATATTCGGAGAGCTCATTTATATACCTCTTGACTCGCGTGTGATAAGTGAGCGATTTTAATATTTTTTCAATAAATTCTGCTCACAAAATTTCGCGAAAATAAGTTGAGTAATACGTACGACTTATACAGAAGAACAGCCGGAGAGCCGGAACGGCGCGCACTTCGCACTCGCTAAATTCAAATTTTAATTTAAAAAATACATGTCAAACTCTAATCGTCGCACTACAAAGCCGCGGTTTTCCAACTGCACCACGATAGCACGTAAGTATGTAATGTACCTACACACCAAAGTATCCCTAGGTGAAATTTCGCTACTTATTCTCCATTAAGAATTAAATATCTAAATAGATAAAATTTCTGCATTAGATGTTTGCATGTAGATAGAACACATGTCTCAAAAAGAAAAAAATGCCTAATGATATCGAAACCGCTACTTCTTAAGGCGCTGATCTACAAATGACTCCGTGATTTTGTATATTTTCCAAAAATGAAATATGTACTTAGTAGTAAACATGAACACAAAATTCACAAAAATCGATTGAGTGAGCTGAATCGGAGACCTTCACTAACGCTTACTTCATTAAAAACAATTCCGATTATGGTAAAAATGCTTTAAAATTTCTAGAAACTTACAATTTATAATACATAAAATTCCTGACTTTATATAGGCCCTACATAGATAGCGCTAGCAATACGTAAGTTTTATAAAAATCTAATTTTAAAATTATTATATTATCGTAGATTCTATAAACGAATAATTGTCATTTCTAGCTGGTATATCAACTCTTACAAAAATGAATGAAATCCCACCAAAAACATTTCATGTAAAGTGTTGCCAAGACTAGGCGCATAAAGCTTTTACACTAAAAAGCTATCAGATCCCGTAGTAGGTACCAAGACTTACTCTGTAAGTCCTAACTTTATAAGCTCTAACTGTATAAAGCCAACATCTTGGTCAAACGTACAGTACGGCTTGGCCGTTTCGTTGCAGTCACATAAAAACACTCCCTCGGTGGACTTGTTGTATAAAGTAGTAACACAAGTCTTTCAAATTCTGAGTGTCAGTAAGGGATTGTCCAATTTGTCCATTTGACAGCAACGAAACGGCCAAGCCGTACTGTACGTTTGACCAAGATGTTGGCTTTATACAGTTAGAGCTTATAAAGTTAGGACTTACAGAGTAAGTCTTGGTACCTACTACGGGATCTGATAGCTTTTTAGTGTAAAAGCTTTATGCGCCTAGTCTTGGCAACACTTTACATGAAATGTTTTTGGTGGGATTTAATATTATCGCTATGTTTCTAAATTCTTGATTTTGTACACAAATATGAGAGAGTTATGATTTAAGCGTTATTATTTTATTTTTATTAATTAATTGACATTTAGGACAACAACAGCCGTAAATATTTTTTTTACATATGTATACATTAATAGTAACGTATACATATGGAATACACGATACAAAAATACACATAGAAATATAAACCTATATAAGTGTATTCCTTCATAGCACGTTATAACTTATGACGTGCATTACTTAGACAACATTTTTAATCAACTTTGAAAGAGCAGAAAGTTGTTTAGAGAAAAAAGCGTCGCGGTTAAAGACGATGAGAAACGATGATAATATGAACTACTACTAGTAGAGTATCATGTACTAGTAGAGTACTACTACTAGTAGAGTATCATGTACTAGTAGAGTACTACTACTAGTAGAGTACTACTACTAGTAGAGTACTACTACTAGTAGAGTAGTAGTAGATTATCATGATTTTACTCCTTCTTATTATGGGAAAAAATGCCTAAATCACTGTTACCTGCGCTTCATTCTGGATATAAAATAACGTTCCCCAAGCAAATATTATAATGATTGACGAGCACTTTTGGATAATCGATTCTGACGTGACCGTGACTTTTTGTTCGCTTAAACTATGATTTGCATTTTGGTGAATTTTGATCTTCGTGCGAACGGTGAAAATATGCTAAAAACATGATATTTTCGTTCACGGATACGATAGTGAAGAACTGAGAAGTAAAAAAATAAGTAAGGTTTCCTAAATTATCTCAGTTTTGCTAGTTTGTGAAATAAACATTTAAAAATATATGTATAGGTAGGTATAGTAATCGCTCATATTTAAAAAAAAAAAGTGTGGTGTGATGGGGATAAATACACCTCCAACCCAACCCAACACGTTTTTGCATGTAGGTATATGCCTTGCCTTGGCTGAATGCCTTTTAGTAAATCGAGCGCATAGATTATATTATTAAAGGGAACAAATATTATAGGGAACAAACAATTTAAATAAAATAAAATACCTTACAAGTTGAGGTAGTTTTCGTGAAACGTAGTGAAACGAAGATGTCAATTCAAACCTTGTCTTGCCGTACTCGGGAAGTCTGGACCTACTTCAGTTGTCTCAACACTCCCAGTGGATAGATTCCGAGTTGGTTTTCGTGGTACTAAAATAAACCTGTCATATCACAAAACAAATACTTTAACAAGGCTTTACAGGATGGTACAAAGACTGTTAACCGATGTTGGTATCATTACTTAATACAAGTTTTCCGAGCATAACAAACTCAAGTCCCCCAAAAGTAACTTGGATTTAAGCGCCTCCAAAATTCACGGACAATTTTCTGCTAAACACACCATTACCCTCGTATAGCAGAAATCACAGATTACTTGTCATATGGAACATGTAAAGGTAACATTAGGATTCAACTGTTAACACCAGCGTTACTGATGCAGTATTGCGGTGCCGCATTGCCTAAGGTTGACTGATAATTAGTAATAATGCTTCATTTCATTAAGTTCACTTTTTGTAGAAAAAGTTTTTCTTTTGTGCCATAAAGTTTAATTAAAAATAATTTAAGTTTATTTAATTTAAGTTTACGTAGTACAACTGTATATATCTTGTATGTAAATAAAAGTATTTGAATATCGTGTTACATATCAAATGAAAGAGCTCATTGTGAGAAAAAAATTAAAAAATGATATCATTTGCAATGGCCGTTTGCCGGGTAAATTATGCCATACCATGCTGTGTATTGGCGCGACTTGTATTATATAGTGATGGCCCAACTAGCAGCGGCTGCAAGTACCTAAGTAGCGGTCGACTGTTATCTCTCACGCACAAAACGTGTAGATATTTGTCGATGCCGTGTATTTAAAACAGATGCACAATATTAATTGCTGATCGGCTGTTCACACTGCCGGTGAGTACTTAAAAAAAATATTTTTTTTTTCGAAAACTTGTCTGTTGCTAATTGCTACCGCCGCCACCACGTTAATCCTAATTCCCAAGATAAGCAAATAATATTGTAGTTTAAAATGGAGTGGTGGGATGCAACCGAGTTACCTGCTTTGCGGCGTGGGTGCTTTACAAATAGTATAGAGCGCCCAATTTTCGCGAGACTTCGTAATTTCTGCACATTCTACAATCGGCAGTCTATGACAGAAATGAACCACATTCTGTGCAAGAGCGTCTATTCCATTCCCCATACGTTCTCTCGAAAATTGAGGAGCTCGAGCAATTTGTCATAAGAGTGTAAACATAATGTGCTGAGCATTTTTAATATATCCCGTACTATGCGATGCGCAGAGTTTGGGGGAGAAAATTCAAATATGGACTCCATATTTGAGATTATGGTCGGAAATTATTGGTAATGTGAAGATGTGCGATGTAGATAAATATAGGTTGCTTATGCTAAGGAGAGGCCACACTCAACACCTGTCAGCGTATTCGTAATATTAAATTTCGAATGTTTATAATAATACCTACATATTTACCTGTCTGGTAATTCATCATCGGTTCTTATTGGTTCATACTTTATGTAATACGAATATTATAATATATTTTACCATAATTTATAATAATTATAGACAAAATATAAACTAACACCTTTTCATATTATGGACGTCAGTTACTTAGTAAACTGTTAGTTGAAACTGATCGATGATGATATTGATGATACTTCTGTAGCTGTAGACCTTTGTTTAAGAAATTAGGCCTGTTACCACTCCATTCTATGTATATTTACGAAGCATGTGTATTTGTAAAACAATATATGGACCGATTCACTGTACATGTAAATACTCATCCTCGCCCAGCTACAAATACGCTAAAAATTCTTCCCCCAGGAAATTGTATTTCAAAAACAAGCTTTTATACAAATACCATCTACACAATGGCCCCTAAATTGTTTAACAAATTACCGGATCTGCTCAGAAATGAACAGCTGTCGACATTTAAGATTAGGTTAAAAAAATTATTAAAAGTTAAATGTTATTACAATATTGATGAATTTCTGATGGACACTTTGACAAATGAATGATTGACTTATATAATTACCCATTAATCATTATTTATTTTAAATTATTAATTACAACTTATTGATTATTTTTATTTTAAATAAAGTGACTTTTCTAATAATATTGCATGCGCTAGGTAACCAAAATCATTGTACGTCGCAAGACATATTACAGAGAACAAATTGTTTATAACACCTGTATTCATTACCTGTAATGCACAATTGATGAATAAATGATTCTAAATGATTCTAAATGATTCTGTATCGTAAGTAGTTTCATATATTTCATTTGTGAGTTGTACTCCTGTTTCAAACTTTCTATGCCAGTTGCATACCAACAACTTCTAACCAACTTGGACTTCGGTCCTCGGGGGTGCAACACCTATCTGAAGTGAGATCTATCAATTATTTCAAATATTATTTCTTGTTTTATAACCAGAATTATGAACAAATATTATTATTATGATGAAGTAGCTACATGATATGGAGTATTTAATTGTACAGATGAATTTTCACAGCTGAAATTTCACAGATGAATTATAATATATCGAGTATACATCTTTGTATAGAAATTTCTATTTCAAATTGTGTATAATATGAAAAAAACAATGTTAAAATGACCCTTGCACTTTCTACTGTGTGCCAGATAAACGTATATGTTTGACAGCTAAACTAAGGCAAAAGAGGCCCACAGACTATCAGTCCGCCGGACGATATCGGCCTGTCAGTTAGAACAAAAATTTGACAGTTCCGAACAACTGACCGGCCGATATCGTCCGGCGGACTGATAGTCAGTGGGCCCCTTTACCTAGTTTACCATAACACACAACCTAGTAGATAATTATTATGTAGAATGTCAGTAACCACACATTTTAAAAGTAATATAAAAGAGAAGAAGATTAAAGATTCACTAAGTTAAGCTGAAATTAGCTCATGTTGATGCAACCGACTAGATACATTAGCACCAACTCAAAGGAACTCCTTTAAAGAGTTATGGGCTTCCGACACGTCGGAAGGGAGGAGCTCAAGCGATATGTTACTGTACAAATCGTTCTGTCATTTTTTGCTGGAGAAACGTGCACCCAGTCGCACTTCGCACTCACTACATACAAAATCCTATCTGTAATGACAAGACAAAATATATAGAAAATGACACACGTCAAAGACAAATCTTGCACACCTCGATCTCTTTTTGTGTAGGTACGAGTACGGACGAGTCACAACACTCACAACACGCACCGCGATATGCCCAGTTGGGCATGTGCTTCGGCAGAGGGGAAATAGTGCGAATGCCGACTCCCTTCCCGATGTAGCTCGAAGGCCTCCACGGTTAACATATTTGATTACGTAAATTACGACTGTACACAAGCAACGAGTCAATAAAAATTGTTCGTAAATTTTATCACCCAGAAATAACGATTACGATGTTAGCCATCGTTGTCGACCACTGAATTTGGATGTCGGAATACGACCCCGGGCCCCGGTCGTAAAGATTACATGACAGTAGATATGTTACGGTTAATTTTAGAAGGTTGATTAAACTGAAGTTTACCCGGGTAATAACTAGTATTACCCAAGCCTTTTTGGGTAAATCCCGAAAATTTAAACTACATATCTGTATTCGGCGTTTACCCGTACACATCTAGGTCTATTCAACACTGGCTGGGTAATGGTGTAAAAGTTGATTTAATTATCGGGCTTTACCCAAAACGCTTGGATAATACTAGTTATACCCGGGTAAACTTGAGTTTAATCAACCTTCTAACATTACCCGTAACAGATATACTACTTACCAAAGTATAACTGTAATCGTGACAGCTAATCTGACTTCCGTTGATTTGATTTAATATAGCGGCTACTATTGATTTTTTGTCAGTATGATACATCTCATTTAAAAATATGAGACTATATGATCCCACGCTATAATCTATATCTTATAAGCCGAAGATAATTAAATTTTTAATCATATATTTTGAGAGACGATGACAAAAAAAGACAGCCGTTATGTAACAATAATTAGGTTTTTTTTTACGTAAGTGGCATGTCTGTCGTAGCATGCAGTCTGTGGCATGACCCTTCTGATATGTAATTAAAAATTTGATCGTCCGTTTTGTTCCGAACGGTAGTCAAAAAGGTTTAACGTAGGGGCCTTAATTTTAGTAGGCAATAAAATGTTTTATGTCGTGGTTAACTTTGTAAAAAATCGTAAGCGTAATTTGAGGTTGGTGACATTTTGAACTGTTTCTATTTTTTATCAATTTTTTTCTTAACCTATTAAACATGCTAGGGAAAGAGTTTTTGATCGTTTTATTTCCACGAGTTCCGATGATGCACTTTTACCTCCTATTAAATTTGTTGAGGAAGACATCAACAATATATTATTTATAGGAAATATATACATGGTGTACCTACCAAAACTGTTGGTAAGTTAGGTAGCTCATCGGTCGGTCATCGTGTCAGTACATACTTGTGACTTAACCTGCGGCTGAGTATGGAAGTGCCACCAGTGGCATTAGTAACGCCAAATTCCTATGAAAATGTGACGTTAATCGCGGCGAGCCTTGGGGGAGGCCTATGTCCAGCAGTGGACGTCTATCGGCTGACATGATGATGATGATGATGATGAATCGCAGCATTTCCACATATTTTCACAAAATTCTGTACAAAGTCAGCGGACGGACGAAGAATTAATCTCTTTTACTCGAAATTACTTTCGTGAGACATATTTTAAAATACAACTCCGGCTCCGGACTGCCCCTCCCCCGCCCTGTCGCCGCCCGCTGCTGCGTGCGCGCAACGAGCAACGAGGCGGGCGGCGGGCGCAGTGCACGGGTGCACGGAGTGCAGCCGTCGCAAGCACTTGTGCCTGTGGAAGGACCCCCGATGGGCCCGAAACATGTCGCCAATAGCGATATTTTAATCACTTTGACACATTATTTTATTTCACCAACATAACGGCATATTTCCACAAAAACAACCTAATTAAAATTTCTATCATTTAAGATTTTTATTTCTGTTTTATAATAAAGCATTTACTTATTGTTTTCGTAATTTGCTTTAGGTAACTCTAAAAATCCAATTGTTTGAAATACGAGTATTTTTCCACAAACACAACCAAACTAACATTTCTATTTTTTAAGATGATTAGGTATTTCAATTCTATAATCCAGCATTTACTCATTATTTTCGTAATTAATTTTGCTTTAATTCTAAAAATCCAATTACTCTATTGTAAAGGCATTTCAATAACAAATCGAGCAAAACAATGCTCGAGAAAGCTAATTGGACACTAGATTAATTTTAGAATTCAATTCATTAGCCGACACAGCCGTAGGTAACAGGTGAATAATTATTTTAAAATCATTAAGTTATAAAATACCTAACATAATAAATGGAATTAAAATCATTTATTTACAAACAAGATATATACTACAGTGGTACTACTAAACAAAATTAATTAACGTTGACCGGTACCGCATGAGAGACTTGAGAGCATGAATTTAGTATATAACTAGATCAGGCATGGGGGATGGGGGGAAATGACCAAACGGGATAGTCTTATGTATCTTTCAGTAAGAGCAGCTGGGAAAGCGCTATTATTGTTTGTCCTTGACACAGTCTCACCATTTTTTTTGTTCCCCACCGTAAATAGGGAATATTACGCGAAACTCTGCGTAGGAGGCGCCACTACCACAATCTGAGGTGTCTATCGAAACAAGAAAATCGAAATTTCGTTATATAACATCTCTGTCACTCTTGCATATGCGAGCGATAAAGAGGCAGACAGCGTTTCGGATTCGCGTTTCCCGGTATAGGTCCTCTGTAAACAAACCGCCTTGATGCATCAATGTCATATTTCATTATCTCTGAATTCTTGTCAAAAAACCGTTAAAGGCACAGTATGTATAAGTTACTCTATGGTTTACTAAAGGGGCTAGTGCTGCGCTGGTGGCAGAACATTACAGTAAAATATACCACCTATTTAGTATGGTTTATTTTATGGTGGACAACAAATAAATTCGACCAATCATTGTCGCATTGCGTGTTCTGTCCCTCACGGACGCACGTGTATCCTACCGGTCAATAAAAAAAAAATTGAGCGGCACTCGATTTTTTTTTAAATTGTCAACCTCCTTCATAATTTAAAACTAATACGGGACTTAATCGCGTACAAACTTACGTTTATTTATGGCCTGACGTTTCGAACGTGACGTTACGGTCGTGGTCACAGGCAGACTGGCGAGGAATTGTATCAACATCTTCTTGCCGCGCGGGTTTTGCGAACTACTCGCACTTGATCTTGATTATTAACTTGTACGCTAGGGTTGTCACTTTGCCTACACACAACACTCACGACATCTAATGGTATGTGGCGGGATGTTTTTTCCCCCTTACATTTGCTAATTACTGGATTCCACGAAGACGAAATCCCCTGTCCCTCATTTTGATTGAAATTTCGATGTTTTCTGATTTCAATTGCTTCACGTACCTTCCTGCTGTAGTAAAGCCGTTCCGTTGAGAGGATTTTGGGATTATGGAGCTCAATCCAGTGGTTTGGTCCCGACTGTAGCAAATGTTTGGCTACCGCAGACTTATCTATTTGTCATTTTTTAACAGCTGCGATATGCTCCTTGTCCCTTTCCGCTATAGTGCGTTTGGTTTCCCCAATATAGGAACTGCCACAGCTGCATTCAATCTAATAAACGCCAGGTGTTTGATAAGGGATAACATCTTTTGCTGACCTTAGTTGCCCCGCCACCTTGGACAACGGCATGTACACTGGATTGAGCTCCATAATCCCAAAGTCCTCTCAACGAAACGTCTTTACTACAGCAGGAAGGTACGTGAAGCAATTGAAATCAGAAAACATCGAAATTTCAATCAAAATGAGGGACAGGGAATTTCGTCTTTGTGGAATCCAGTAATTAGCAAATGTAAGGGGGAAAAAACATCCCGCCACATACCATTGGATGTCGTGAGTGTTGTGTGTAGGCAAAGTGACAACCCTAGCGTACAAGTTAATAATCAAGATCAAGTGCGAGTAGTTCGCAAAACCCGCGCGGCAAGAAGATGTTGATACAATTCCTCGCCAGTCTGCCTGTGACCACGAACGTAACGTCACGTTCGAAACGTCAGGCCATAAATAAACGTAAGTTTGTACGCGATTAAGTCCCGTATTAGTTTTAAATTATGAGTGAAAATCGTGTTAGTTTAAACCTCCTTCATATCAGATTCTTGACAATCAGTACAGAAACGTCTGACTTTTATTTTATTGTCACTCAACTAAATAATAGATTGTTAGTTTATTAAATACATAATTTTATTTTTTATTTTTAAGTGTAATTTAATTAACAAGTATTTATTTTCTACGCGTCAACAGATTACTTATCTAAATTTGTAGTGTTCTTATAAAAACTCCCCGTATGTTAAATTACGTCATTTTTGCGTCAACGGCATGAAATGTACGGGCCCTAATGTTCATACATGACATGATTTTATATTTAATAGGTAATTATTTTATGTCTGTGTCAGCGTTCCTTAAATACCTACGTGAAAAGCTTCCTCGCTCGGAAAAAATATTTTTCGGGTATGCGTCGCGTGTCTTTCATGCCCCATCGCGCCCGCTTTTATGAAATTTCAGTAATGGAATGGACAGATTAATCATATACAAATCGTATGTTAAAATATGTGTTAGGGACCGAATAACGTATTCGAATTTTAAACGACAGATCGACTTGACGATGTATGTCAAACTTTTGAGAATTTTGATTTTTGGTAATTTCATATTTATATACTATTCAATTACTTAATAAGAAAGAACTTACTTACTTTAAACTTTAAACGAAATAAATATCATATACAAAGGACAAAATGACCAAGGCTTCCAGTGCCCCGGGCTGGAATCGAACCCGCGTCCTCCGCGACAGATGCCTGAACCGCACCGCTACCCGGGCTCGGGTCGAAATTTCCAAGTATGGCTAAGAACGCACTGCGATTATTTTTTTGCGGTTTCAGAACCGCAAAAAGTGTAACGTACGGCATGCTTTATAAGCGCACGCACTTAAAAGACTGAAACCGCATGAAATTAGACTGAAACCGCAAGAAGTTAATCGCAGTGCGTCCTAAGCCTATATGACAATTCCCGAAGGCTTGTGGCGCCCCCTGGCCATCCCTGAGGTAGAACAGTATGGTTCTGTCGAAAGTAATTGCGCGGCCGAAAAATGACGATCAATTTTGCTCTTTTACGTTTTCTGACGGTTTTTTTACTGTTTGTACCCGGTAACCAATATAAAATAAATTGGACTTACGAGTATCTGAAATCACTCAAAGCAATGCCTACGAAGCAAGAGGGCCCGGGGTTCATATCCTGGTACCGGCAATCATTTCTGTACTAGCTTTTGCCCGCGACTTCGTTT
This sequence comes from Cydia strobilella, assembly GCF_947568885.1. Lineage (NCBI taxonomy): Eukaryota > Metazoa > Arthropoda > Insecta > Lepidoptera > Tortricidae > Cydia > Cydia strobilella. The sequence goes on from NC_086060.1 coordinate 7,396,407, forward strand.
GCGTGAAGTTAGTAATTTGGGTAGCTAATTTCTTAACCAATCGGCTTTTATCGATTCCCCATACAAACTTCCACCCCTTTTTTCACCCCCTTAAGGGATGACTTCTGGGATAAAACTACCCTATGGCCTTCCCCGGGACTATAAACTATCTCTATACCAAATTTCAACTAAATCGGTTCAGCGGTTAAAGCATGAAGAGGTAACAGACAGACAGACACACTTTCGCATTTATAATCATCATCATCATCATCAAGTCAGCCGATAGACGTCCACTGCTGGACATAGGCCTCCCCCAAGGCTCGCCACTCCGACCGATCCTGTGCCGCTCGCAACCACCGAATTCCCGCGACCTTCACCAGCATTTATAATACTAGTATGGACAGATCCTATGACACACTTCCTGAGTAATCTTTCCCTTGCTCGGGTGTCAATATTAGCACGAGAGGTTAAACAACAACTTTGCCCCCTTGTAAAACAAATAACTATTATTTATTTTGTTGATCCATAAGGCTTGCGGCACGTGTTGAGTCTCTAACTTGAGCCCCAAGCTTAAGTTCGTTCATAAATATATATATATACATTCTCTGCCTTATTTCAAGGGAATTAGATCCAAAATTATACACACATTTTTGATGTCGACCATAAATTTAATATGTAAATAAATAAAGGAACAACCGCAGATCAATCTAGACCGTAAGTAAGCTCTGGGCTTAATACTTATACTACTACAGAACGACTAGTTAAAACATCATCGCAAAAAAATGTACCTAATATTGGCTAACTGGTTAAGCTAATACAATTTGAAAAAAATCACACGAAAAATAGACCATATTTGCATGGGCAGATTTCAACAAAAATCTTAAAAAGTTTGCTTAATAAAAAAACACAAAAACATTATCTAATTTTCATTCATAATCGGTTGTATATCATTATTCATTACCCTGCATAGTTTTAATATAAAATATTTCTCGATGGCTATATCTTCCATCGCAAGTTTCGCATGACGCTCCATATCTTTTGTTCCCTTCAAATTTCCTGGCGTTACGCCCCCTCTGAAGAAAAGAAATGCTGTTATTACATGTCATGTTGTTGCGTGCGTGACCTCAACTTGCCGATAGCAGCTAGTATAGCAACTCCAACTTAGCAACTGTGCTTATAAAGGCATTAGTGCTCAGCCATGCACCAGTGGTCAGCCTTTCTTGGCTATTTTTGGCCGTAAATTAGTAGTTTTTCTAATATTTTTTTTATGTGATAGTCAGCAACGAGCAGACGAGCCGCCTGATGGGAAGCAGTCATCGTCGCCCATGGACGTAAGCAACATCACAGGAGCCACTTAAGCATTGCCAACCCTAAATACCCTATGAGACCCTATTTTAAATTTAAGGTGACTGTCCATTTCCAACCGCAGCTGCACTGCTGCTCCGACACTACTGCGGCGGCCCAAACGCGTCGGTGTTATTGTCAATTTCCATAGTAAAATGAATGACGATATCGACTGCACGTAATATGGTGATTTTTAACTTTTTCCCGACCGCAGCTGCACTACTGCTCCGACACGTCGGTGTTATTGTCAATTTCCATAGTAAAATGAATGACAAAACCGACTGCACGTAGCATGGCCATTTTTGCGTATTTGGTGTATTATTGCAACTGCGGCTGCAGACCGCACGTCAAATCTGTCACCTGCACTGAATTGTCTTTGATCACAGATATTAGTAGTTTTAAGCAAAGAGGATATAACCACTACGTTCTAAGGAGTTATTACATCCACGGATAAACAACCCCGATGGTACCGTCGCCATATATCGCAGATATATCGGGGCGGCCAAGGAGCTCACAAATATCTGAACACGCCTTTATTGTCAAGGCGCTAGAGTGCATGTTCAGATATATTTAGCACCTCGGTCGCTCCGACATATCTGATGGCGACTGTAGTACTACTGTAAACTTTTTTGCTAATCTATATTGAGCCATACGAGTATCACAGAGCCAGTTAGGAAACTAGAATGATAGGTCCGAAAAAGAGAGTGTCAAATTCGGAAGTTAACTATAGTCTGGCAAACCCTTCGAGCAACACCGGCTTCCGACACGTCGGAAGGGAGGAGCCCAAGCGATATCTTACCGTACAAATCGTTCTGCCATTTTTTGCGGGGGAAAACGTGCACACAGTCGCACTTCTCACTCACTACTTGCAAAATCCAATCTCTAATTAGGATTGTTCATTTTTTTTAAATGTTCTATTTCGAAAACCATTTCGAGATATTAGGTTTTTAAACAGTTTCCGACATTTGCTGCGATATAATAATCGAGGATTGAAGATATTTCAACAAATATACTGATGACCTTAGTTTGACCTTCTCGCGAGGCTGAATATAATAATGTCATCGTATAGTAAAAGTTATCGAACCATAGTAAATAAATCCGTCACTCACGTAATTGTCAAAGATGTCATTGTCATCAATTGTCATAATAAAAAAATTCAGTTAAACCGCTAGTTTCTTACGATTTGATTTATAATTTTTAATACCTAAACAGTAGATTTTGATTGCTTAATATATCAAAAACCTTGTTTCCACTTGTGGGAATGATTTACAAAAATTATAGTCCGCGAAGACCTACGTGAAAGACGGTGTTGTCGTGAAGTAAATGTGGAATGGAATACTTCAAGTGTTACACACAATATTGCTGTGAGGATCACGTCGATGTAAGTATAAAATTAATATTATTTTACTACGAATATTTAAAAGTCCATTTTGGTGGTCGGGTCACTATTACCTATTTATTTTCTGTGATGATGTGGCCAGAAGACAAACCGTTTAACACAGCTTGTCCGCTACTAGCTCCGTTTTACTGATTTGAAGTTAAATTCAACAAACAGACATACATATATGTAACTAATAACCATCTTGCAAGCAATAAATCATCATCTTCCTCGCGCTGTCCCGGCATTTTGCCACGGCTCCATGGGAGCCTGGGGTCCGCTTGGCAACTAATCCCAAGAATTGGCGTAGGCACTAGTTTTTACGAAAGCGACTGCCATCTGACCGTCCAACCCAGGGGGGAAAACTAGGCCTTGTCGGGATTAGTCCGGTTTCCTCACGATGTTTTCCTTCACCGAAAAGCGACTGGTAAATATCAAATGATATTTCGTACATAAGTTCCGAAAAACTCATCGGTACGAGCCGGGGTTTGAACCCGCGACCTCCGGATTGCAAGTCGCACGCTCTTACCGCTAGGCCACCAGCGCTCTCACCAGCAATAAATCATATACATACAAAAATACATAGTTATATTCAAAATACAACATGAAACTGAAAAGATAATTTCTAATTTCCAGGTACCTACAAGTTGCAGTTCAAGGCTCAAGCTGCTGATATCACGATCATGGCGGACAAAACTAAAGTTAATAAAGAGTTGTGAAAAATAAAACATGTCTTATTTTTTACTTTTTTATTAATGTACGAAAAACCTGTTTCCCAAAAAAGTGTATACATTATATGTTCAACATGTTCTGCACGTAAGGTTGACATTGAGGGCTTTGTTTAGTAGCATTCAGTTGAAGTTGATTTAGGTTCTACTCTTGTTGATCCAGAAAATAATTGTATAGTTTATTATTAAATCTATGCCCACGCCCAGGCACTATTCTTGCTATAACTTTACATTCTCCGCCTTCTCTAGAAATTTGTACATTATATACATCCAATAAAACTAAGGTATATAACTTAAGGCAGATTTGTGGAATCAGCTTTCACAAATTTAGCGTATTTTGAGATTATTGATTTAGGGATTCAAATAATATGACGATATTATTTATAGATTCATTAAATAAACTGTTCTTTTATTTTTTCGTAGTTTTGCGAGGATAGCTATAAGCTCGACAGGGCACGAGCGATAGAGAGGCAAATAGAATACCGAATATCCTGCAAAGTGGCCAAATACCGAATAGTTGCCGAATATTCCTGGCAAATGTAATTGTATTGTAATATATCATATTATATAATGTCGTTTATGGTGACAATTTCTCATTTTGTCATTGCAAAGCCATTCCTGAGCTAAATAAAAGAAGCAATCATTTATTTTTATTACAAGGGGCAAAGATATTATTTAATACCTCATGGTAACATATTGATATCCAAACATACGAAACGATACAAAATTGAACCACAAGAGAAGCGAATGGTTTAAAATTTAGAATATTGACAGTTGCGGAGGTCTCAAGGCATGAGGGTTAAACAAACTGTGTTACAGTGCAACACGTAATTCTTCACACCAACACGAGGAAACCATTTATTATTCAAATTAATTTATTAAAAGTTCTTTCTATCGGTCAAGGTGAGGGAAATATCTTTCTTCATAAAGGATTTCTTGTCTCGCCCGTCAAGTTTTATATGGATGGTGCGGTAGAGTGCCGTCGCCCATTCACACCTGCAACTGGACAATATGAAGTGTAAATTACAAATTATTTTATTCATCATACTTCACTGTTTGGTACCTAAAGAAAGTAAAATTGGCTTAATATGGATACTTAGAAAGATAAATCTGTAATATTTTGCTAACACCGAACGACTGCCTGCCCACCATTGGATAATTTTATTCTTACGTGTCGCATCGTCATCTCCAGAACCCACGAATCACTTTGCAGAAATCAATAAAAGGCCTGCTAAAAGAGCCTACCTGGCATGGTTTTGTGGGGACGTTTATTACAGACTTCTAAATCCAGCCGCACGTTTCTGACGGCCGAGTACCTATACGTGATGCAGGTGGATCAAGTGCGCACTCCCCCCGTATATATCACGAACTCCATGAGTCCCGTTTCCGTCGGATTGCTGTGTGCGGTGGTCACGCATTTAGGCAAGAGGATGGGGAAGAAAATTTCACATTGTGAACTTACCTTAATGTTAAGAATAATTTTTCCTCTGCATTAATTTTATTTGAGTAATTTGATTGTATTTCGTCAATTATTAAGTCTCATTCAATGTTGAATTGCTTTTCATTTAATCGGCAATATTATCTGAATAAAGGATCACCATTAAATATCAGATTTTTTATTAATATTGCGTAGCTGCCTTCGTCGGACTCTGACTATTGTAGAAAGGCAAACTGGTCTTCTTTTTCATGTAGCATGTAGCATTATCGTCACTCGCTTCTTCACGTAAAAAATACAAAAGTAAATTAGTATTTTATTTGTACGTCTGACATTATATGACTTGACATTGACAAGCCATCAACGAACGCTGTCGCGACTGCACGCCGCAACAGCCGCAGTCGTGCTGCTACAGTAGTGCGGCACCGCGTAACGTCGCAACTGCAGTGCAGCGGCAGTTACAATTGGACAGTCACCTTTAGAATTGCTCAAAATATGAAAAATGCTTACGGCTAGTTGAGTATGCGATCGGGTCAAGGTACAGGCCGCTTTAGAGTAGAAACTTAAATCCAGTATTTAAAAGAGGACGCCCTGGACTGAAGTTTCCAGCAAACGCATGACAAGTGAAAAGGCAATATACTTAAAATATACCCTATATTTAAGGAATAATTAACTACTATATTTTATTTATTTTGATAGTTTATGGAATATTATTCAATTAAAAGTAAAACTAAACCTAACTAAGAATAACAACTTATAAATAATAAAAATTAAAAAACTAAACTACTCTTAATTAAAAAACATCTAAATAAGGCCCCCGCGGCATTGTGCCAAAGATGCTGGCAGCATTCCCTCGCTGAATGGCAATACTTATGCGCTGCGAGAGAAAGCCGCCAGCTCTCTGGTCACCGGTTGCGTCGACGAGCTTTTTGCTAAGTTCTTTAAAACGAACTTTTGCGCTTGGAGCCCACGGCCCCAGCGTCTCGACACCAAATGCCACAAAGTGGTATTGTGGGCCGAGACCTCGGTACTTTGCGAACTTTTTGCCTTCAGCCGCCTCGGCAGCCGCCCCAGCCCTGAACGAAGTTCTTGGTAGATGGGACGGACCTAGTGTATCGACGCATGTGGCGTCCCAGACCAGCACCCGTCCCATCTTCCACGGGACCAGGGTCATACCGTCCGGTCTCTTGCCGTCGTCCCTCAAAACGCCGTTTGGTTCAAGGATAGCCGGCGCGTTGACGGTGGCAAGAGAACGGCGGATGATATCGTTACATCAAACTTATTAACTACACATCATCAAAAAGTCGCTTTACAATATTCACATTGAAGACTATGAGGTAAACTTAGGATACTACTTTCCGGTACCGCTGGTGTGTAAAAATGTTAAAAGGCTGACTACTGGTGCTTTTACCCTATAGCTTATTGCATTATTCAGTACAATTTTACGAGACGTTTAAGAAGTACTCTAAGGCCCACTTGCACCTTGCATCATTCCACTAATCCGGGGTTAACCGGTTAGACCTGGAGTTACCATGGTTACCAGTACAATTTGACAGTTCACGGTTTAACCGCTTAACCCAGGGTTAGTGGGATGGTGGAACTGGGCCTTAGTGTTGTCGCTTACGTTCAAGAGTTCTTACGGTTTTATGGTACCTTTACTGCGATATTACGGCGGCCTTACAAATGTACCGCGTGTAACGGCCTAGGAATTGTGTAGGCATAAATGTGAAGTTATTTTTTACTTAATATTACCATAGCTGAGGCAAATTGAATATAAAGTGTAGGAGCTAGACTCTAATTTTATTTACAATGCAAGTAATACTATATTAAATATATTAATAACGGGTCACTCACTTATTTTTTAAGTCGAAAAGCGCTCGACATGTTTCACTCCGTACCAGGAAGACTCACGGAAGTTTTGCAAGTAATACTTTTGGAATTGTTCTCATTGTTCTCATCAAACTTATTAAAATATCTCGTATTTCTAAATAAACTAATAATAAACCTTGTTTAAAAATAATGTTTTAGTTGAGACGCACATACAAGTATAAGATTTTAAACTGAATGCAAAATTATAAAAAACTAAAAAAAATCTATGTCCTCAAGAGCCATTTCATAAGTCAATGCACCATTTACAGTAACTTTATAGTGACATGAAAAATATGTAGCAATGAAATAATTACTACAATAATTAACAGCGATGTAATTTTTTATTGCATGAAAGTGAGTACAAAAGGTGTTAGTATCCAGCACGCAATATATCTTAATTCTAAAATTACAAACTAAATTAATTTAGCTATAACTATAAAATAGTCTAGGGGTATTAAATTTGGCGATGAAAAAGGTCCCAAATGACCAAGAAAATACAAGTTGCAAACAAAGAAATATATATACTTCAAGACCAATAATGGTAATGTGGTCATCGCTCGATTCAGTCGCTTCGTTTCAAACCACGGCGCTTAAATATGTAGTGCCTAGAGTACCGTATTACCGTGTAGGTAAGCCGAAAAATATGAAACGGCACTTCACAGCCATACGTCGTCGCGCAAGCGGCTTAAAACTCTTTCTTTCTTCCCTTAGTCGCTTCGTTTTTTGCCTCATTATTTTTCCTTTACATCGTAGGGGGATGTAGGGCTTTGAGTTATTTAAACAAAGCGTGATTGTTGCTTTGCTCTTAAGCAGTCGCTTAAGGAAAAGGAAGGTATGTGTTAGTGGTTGCCTTTTTTAAGCATGACTACGATAATCTATAAAGAAAGTTAGGATTGGACCAAATAGATCGGGTACATTCGTATGTTTATTGATATAAAACATATTCTGTATGAAAAAAAAAACACAAAGGAAACTTTCTCCGAGGCATGTTATCCATCGTCCCATTTTTTCTCTAGTGGCGGGTAATTCGACTATCGAAATCTAAAGTGACGACCGGTCTCGCCTAATGGGTAGTGACCCTGCCTGTGAAGCCGATGGTCCTGGGTTCGAATCCCGGTAAGGGCAATTATTTGTGTGATGAACACAAATATTTGTTCCTGAGTCATGGGCGTTTTCTATGTAAGTATGTATTTATCTATATAAGTACCTATGTATATCGGCGCCTAGCATTTGCTTAGTTTGGGGCTAGGTTGATCTGTGTAAGATGTCCCCTAATATGTATTATTATTATTTATTTTTAGTGTCATTAAAAATACGTATGATTAGCATCAAAAAACCAAGAATAAAGACTCCTCGTCACGAAATTCTGTGAACTCCGTTTCGATACGAGGTTGTATGGAATTCAGTGTGCTAAAAATTGGGCCATCAAAAAATACGAAGTTCGTATTACGACTATAGCAAGAAGCTCCCAAGGAAAAACACAAGGGCAAAGAGACAATTATTTCTGTGTATGTACCTAGCATACCACCTAAATATGTACATAGCCTACCTAATGTTTTCTTTGAGTTTAGAGTAGGTACTAGAGCAAGCGAGTTCCGAGAATGGACAATAGTCGCTGGACAAGACGAGTCCTTGAATGGAGGCCCAGCCCGAGGGAGCGTTAGACCACCGCACCGCAGCGCTGGGTGGAAGACATCCGACGACACGGAGATCGGGACTGGATGAATCGGGCATAAGATCGACAGGAGTGGAAGAAGAGGGAAGAGGCCTACATCCAAGATTGGGTCACCAAAGGGCCACCATGATGATGATGACTAGAGTAAGAAAAAATGTAGTAAAGATTCTCTCAACTCTGCTTTCGCGATGAAAAAGAAAGTTCCACCGTCTTACTTAACCTGAACTTTCAAACGACCATTATCCTTTGAAAAGTCCGATACAAAATAAACAAGACGATCCTCGCTTTGAGAGCAATAAATTGTTTAGAGAGGCATCGATTATCGTTACGTGCCGAGCTAAATTCTGATTGCATGGACATCTCGAGGGACCTACTGGCCGTTCAAAGGTCTCTGGGGCTTGGATGCAAGACAACTTAAGTGCATGTGTGGAATGGCTTTTACACAATTTATCTCGGAGTAGGTTCTTGCTGAATTGAAATGAAAAAAACCGGCCAAGTGCGTGTGGGACTCGCGTTCCAAGGGTTCAGTACATTACACAATTTTAACTATGTATTTTTTTATGTGAAATGTTAGTGAAATGTCTTTTAAAAAAATCGGATCAAAAACTAAGTCCGACTCACGCTTGACTTTCTAATAGATTATCCTGTCATCTATAGGTAAAGAACTATTGGGTGTATATTTTTCAAAATTTTAGACCCAGTAGTTTCGGAAATAAATGGGGGGGGGGGGGGTGTTGGCTATTTTCTTAAATAACTTCTAAGCTATTTATTAACATACAACAAAATGGGTTCTCCAGTTTGGCGCATTTATTGTACATGTAACTGTCCAATTGTTTTACATAAATAAATGAATAATAATAATAATAATGTTAAGTACTCGTATGTCAACAAACATAGTACATTTTTACAAGATAATTCTTGATGGCGCGGTTGAAAACTTTTATTCCACAGATAAGCACCATCTTTAGAACTGATGTAATGTTTGGTGTGTCATACTTATGCTATTAATCGACATAATTCAGACATTTGCCAAACTTATAAACTAAAATAGATAACATAAACTAATAAAATAGATAACATATACTAATAGATGACAATACCTGCAGCCTGCAGAATGACCTATCAGCAGCAAGCAACCAATATACTCCCGATGTAATATCCACTGAGACACACAGTCAGAAGCCATGGCAATAAACAACGCAGCAAGCGCCCGGTAAAACGAACTGCAGTAACGGGTACGGGAGCAATTGATAACGGACTTGAGACTACAGAGCGGAGCAAAAAAATTCACATTTGCTTCTTTAAAACAAACACAACTTCTGAGGCAGTCACGTCCTATATGCTAAAGAAAAAGAATGGAGCAAACTACCACGTCGAAAAACTGAAATTGAAACATAATCACTACACATCTTTCGCCGTAAGCGTTCCCGTGAGTTGTTTTGCCACTGGGGAAGAATGTTAAACTAACAAGTTCAATGTACGATCTGGTTAAGATTACAGATTAAGCATTTGACAAAGGCATACTTATAGGTAGGCCTTAGTTACGAAGACGTTAGCGAATATCAGGTCAGGTCAGGTCAGGTCAGTTTGACACTACTAACAGTCGTGAGAGTTCCGCTACTTGACGCTATAATTATGTGGACTACGAAATAAAGCGCGAAAACTGATGTATAGAGTTATCTCATTCTCTGTATTTACTTATCACGTATGACGGACACGTATGACGTATGACGGTCCAATTGACGTAGTATTTCGCTGTTTGGGTTCTTCATATATGAAGAAGTCTGATACGTAACCCTCAGAGCGCGAGCTGGCTCTGTTTTATTACATTTTTACGCGAGCCAGTGAGCACATGCTTGTTAGGTTAACGGCCATCATTCGGCCCGCTGCTCATCGATTTTTTATTATAATGGCTGCCTATTAAATACGTAGGAATAGGTTCACATGTCCTTTAGACAAATAGGCAACGAGTGTACAAATTATGGAAGATTAGGTAGGAGAGGGTAAATTGTTTGATGTTTTAGAATTGATATTACATAGGAGTCATATTGATTCCTTCGTAAACGCTTCATCTTATAATATACGTTATAAGGAATACCTAGTAAAATACGTTACAAGGAATAACTTAGTTTTAACAAGTTATATTACTTATAACAAGACAAAAGTTTGAATGGCAGGTCTTGTTCTCTAATTATAACTGAGTGGATGGCTTCAATGAAATATGAACAATACGGACAATTTATATTTTCTTCGTTGAAAATGCTAATCAATGCAAATCAGTAGGTTCTTGTGTTTATTACGGATCATTTTATGAAATTTGAAATTAGAGTTTGAATGATTCACGGTTAGTTTCACTAGACTTATATTGACCGGGATATAGACCGTGATTACCTTTTGTATTATTTATCTTCAGTCACCCGTGAACATGATGCAATGTACCTATAACTGCGTCGAAATATCGGGAGCTCATAAATAATACAAAAGGTAATCACGGTCTATATCCCGGTCAATATAAGTCTAGTGAAATTTTAAATGAATGATAACTACATTTAGGTCACTGGAAAAACGGGAGTGAGCCGTTTTGTTATAATTTAATACGTCTCACGGAAGTAATTCTTGCAAACAAAATATAAATAAAATTAGAAGCAAAAAATTCCCTTAAATAAATAGGTAGCCCAAAAGAGCTAATCCGTTTAACGTGAAGCTTTTTCTCGCGAATTAAATTATTTAAGCAAAATCTAATCCGATTTTGAACTTTGTGGAAACGAATTAGGTAATGTTTAAATTAATCTGCCGTTTAACGTGTGGTGAGATGAAAAAAACTTTATTTTAATACGGACTTAAGAGTTGTTTTTAGGGTTCCGTACCCAAAGGGTAAAAACCGGCCAAGTGCGAATCGGACTCACGTTCCAAGGGTTCCGTATATTACACAATTTAAACAATGTATTTTGTATGTGAAACGTGAGTGAAATGTCTTTAAAAAACTAAGTAATTAAGTCCGACTCACGCTTGACTGCGATTTCTAATAGGTTTTCCTGTAATCTATATAGGTAGATCTATTTTGTTTATTTTTTTCAAAATTTTAGACCCAGTAGTTTCGGAGATAAAGGGGGGGGAATGGTCATTTTTTGCCTATTTTCTTGAATAACTTCTAAATTATTTATCTTAAAATTATAAAAAAAAATTATTTGAGATTCTCACAATGAGCTCTTTCATTTGATATACAACACGATATAGTGTGAAAACTTTGTTTTTTAATTTTTTAATTTACCCCCCCCGAAAGTGGGCCCCATGTTTAAAATTAATTTGTTTGCGTTCCGTGTTTGGGTCACAAATATGTATACCAATGTGACGGACGGACAGACAGACAGACGCACGAGTGATTCCGTTTTTTCCTTTTGAGGTACGGAACCCTAAAAACGGGACCCTATTACTAAGACTCCGCTGTCCGTCTGTCCGTCTGTCTGTCTGTCTGTCTGTCTGTCTGTCTGTCTGTCTGTCACCAGGCTGTATCTCATGAACCGTGATAGCTAGACAGTTGAAATTTTCACAGTTGATGTATTTCTGTTGCCGCTATAACAACAAATACTAAAAACAGAATAATATAAATATTAAATATATATGGGGCTCCCATACAACAAACGTGATTTTTTTGCTGTCTTTTTCCGTAATGGTACGGAACCCTTCGTGCGCGAGTCCTACTCGCACTTGGCCGGTTTTTTAATTTTTGTATGTCTTCATTTGTTAACCTCTATTAAGGAATTAAACTTTTTAACTAAATTGTGTACACCTGTAGCGTATTTACTCCATACGCGTATTTCTATTAAAATATACAGGTTAAAATGTTAACCACCACCCATAGTTTGCGTAGTGACTATATAGGTACGTTAGTCGCCGCGCGTACTGTGCGGTTTAAGAGGCATTTCCTCCCGCGGACGCTCCGGCTGAAGAATGAGCTCCCTTCCGAGGTTTTCCCAAGGGGCTACGGTAAGCATGGGGTTCTTTAAAAAAGGAGTGTACGTCTGTACAGGTTTTTAAAAGGTCGGCAACGCGCATGTAAATACCTCTGGTGTTGCAGGCGTCCATGGGCTGCAGTGACTGCTTACCATCAGGCGGGCCGTATGCTTGTTTGCCACCGATGTGGTATAAAAAAGGTCATACTGAACAACTATTATTAATTATAAGACCAACGCCGAATCCCGAAAAAAAATTTGGCTGTTTCATGCAGCCGGCTGATGTGATGCCGCTGATTTCCATGTGACATCCAATTTTTTTTAATGCTACGAATTAAGCTTCAAGGTTAAAGGTGCCAACGACTTGTATGATAGAATCGAACACTAGAACTTTTGTAGTGTAGTATATAATAGTAGTTTCAGAAGTAAATAATGGAAAAGTAGCGATTCATTATGTTTTTCGTAATTGGCACAATCGTGAACTTTTAAGAAATTAATTAATGATAATATTTCATGATTAAATGCGTTTAATCACAATTAATCACAAACATCAACATTCCAAATATTTTAAGTACAAAAATATGTAACTATTTAATTTAAATGACTATCCATAATTTAAATTCAGATCGCATACGAAGATAAACTGATTCTGGTTTATCTCAGTGTTTCTGACACTGAGATAAACAAATGTTTTCCCTAGACAACGAAAGGATATATGTTTGTTAGATTTTAAATCAGCCTTTGTAATAATCACATTATTCTCTATGGGACTGCCCTGGGCTTGGGTAGCGAAAATAATGATGGGCCGCAGCAATATTACCTACCATTACACTATTACAGGTTAGCCTACTGAATTGTTTACACTGGGTATTATGTATTATATCTAAAATCGACACCATGGTTCCTAAGAACATCAGAGATGTCGTCTCTCATAGTTTCTGACTTCTCCACACTGACCCATTTAGATTGTTCGCCCTGTATATTCTTGAGAATAAAGATTCTTAAACCTGGAGTAAGAAAAATTACAAATGTCGCCAAGAATATTGCTGCCTGAGAAATATATTCGGTAATGGCCCATCCCATCACTAACCGGAAGAATTGATAATACGTCATTGGGATTGTACCCTCTTATCGGCGCCGGAAATCGAACCCCAGACCCTTGTTTAATATCGAAAATTATACAGCCACAAGTGGGTTATGCTGGTTTCTACCGTAATGAGTGACGACTTAATTAAATAGTAATTAATGTGAAACGATATTGGTAATTATTGTCATATGTTTTCACCCGGTTGTGTACCCGAAAGTCCACGCTTATCATAGAGTAACTTATACTAGAGCGGTACTGTCATAGTAAATTTTGTAACCCCAGTAAATTCACTGCCATCTGTCGACACACTTTAAAACTAAAAATGAAGATTTATAAAAATACGATAGAATGTATTTAAATATAGATAAATGATTTTTTTTATTTGCATTAATTATTTTTATGATTTTGACCCATGTTCTTTCACTGATATGCGTTAAAATTGTTAAATAACAAACGGAACCGTCAACGCCATCTATACGACTGTAGGCCAAAACTAGTAGCGCCCTCTGAACGAGAATCAAATTTTCTTGATTTTCGAGGCACGTTTTTTCCTTAGACTGTATCCATTACGGAGTTATATCTATCTTTAACGCTTATTATATTGCCATTAAAAAACAAACTTTAAAAGCAAATTTTTAGGTTTTGTAGGACTTGTAAATGTCACTTTATCACTACTCACATGCGGCTACCACCAGTTTGACACTGACATAATACGCTAGCTTGTGCGTAACTTACTTTGTATGCATCTCGCTCGTACTCGCATAACTATTAAATTAAAATTAAAATTAAAATAAATTTAAAATTAAATTAAATTAAATTAAATTGTCATTTATTTCAGGCCTAATACACCCATATGTGTTAGTAACTTACATAGCTAATAAAAATAATGTTAGTGCTATTACAAAACAAATTAACATGCAAATTAACTAATGACTAGGAGCTAACTTAGGGCTAGGACACACCGGATGAGCCTTATAAATCTAACATATCACCACAAATTATCATCATTTTTGACTAGAAAATGCAACAAATAATTAAAACTCAACACAATACAATTCAAATTAAATAATTAAATTAAAAATTCAATAAATAAAATTCAATAATAATTAAAATTACAATTACAACTACTATTAGTGCGAGTGAGATGTATAGAAAATAAGTTACGAAGACGTTAGCGAATATATCAGTTTGACACTGCTAAGGCAGTCGTGGTATGGCTACTACCATAGAGAAATATAAGTTTCTCGGCGCATTGGTGTTTGCTGTAATGCCGTTTAATCAGAATTGTATTAAATAAATAAGTAAAGAAAGAGTGGTAACTCCATACATCAGTTTTCTTAACAAAACGCGCTTTATTTCGTAGTCGGCATCTAACGTCATGTAGCGGAACTCTGGAAAAGTGTATTGCTCAACAATTTATAACTAATATTAAAAGCAGAAGGAGTTGAAAATAGTTCCGGTTACTCTGGTTATAATATTAGCTGAAAATCGTTGAGCATTAGACTTTTTGTTTGCCACGACATCTATTGTCTAGTAGCATTACTAAGAGTTCCGCAACTTGACGCTAGATGTCAACTACGAAATAAAGCGCGAAAACATATGGAGTTATCTTTGTCTTTCTTTACTTATATTTCTCTATGCTACTACTGACCTCCATATGACGTAGTATTTCGCTGTTTGGTTGGATCACTTATTTACATGATACTCTTACCTGAAAACAATAGATGTGTGTTAATTAAGTAGGTAATATGTTTTGAAGAACGTTGTTTAGAAAAAAAAATAGTTTCCTAACTATTTATATTTAATGAGCTGTGGGTTCAGCCAGCAGATTTTTTGAAAAATCCTAGCATTGTTAGAGCATTTTCACATTGCCTGATCCGATATCGGATCACTCAGATCGTCAGGCCGCGGGGGCGCGCCCGGGCGCCGTCTTTAGCACGCTACAACAAGCATTATGCCTACACATACGCACACAAACAAATATTATCGATCCGGCAGCTGATGGGGGGCTTCGACATGGCTGGTTTAATCTTATTATATAGAAAGACAGCTGCAGGTGAGTGCCATATGGCATCAAGTCCGTCTTTTTGCGTTATCTATCGTTTTTAGGGTTCCCAAAGGGTAAAAACGGGACCCTATTACCCTATTCCTTTTCTTCTTGTTGTTTCCGAGAGCGCGTATTAAATTGAACTGAACTCCGCTGTCCGTCTGTCCGTCTGTCTGTCACCAGGCTGTATCTCATGAACCGTGATAGCTAGGCAGTTGAAATTTTCACAGATGATGATGATGATAATGCCGCTATAACAACAAAATAAATACTAAAAAGTACGGAACTTGGCCGGTTTTTTAAGAATAACTATTTATTAAATGAATAAATAAATACAGAAAGACACATATGTCATACATTTTACTTTCATCCGCCATCCGATATCGGATCGGGCAATGTGAAAATGCTCTTATAGTTCATAATGCGGTTGCCAATATATATATATATATAGCAGTTTTCAGACCTATCTCGATTCAAAATCTTATTAAACAAATTTCGCTGCATAGAAAAAAAAAACACGAAAATAGGTCTAAAACTCACCGTAAAATATGTGTAACTAACAAAAACTTTTAACACGAAAATTGATTCGAGTAATGCGTAATGTTACTTTTGATTGAAAAAGTAATCGATGAACTTTTTTTGTAAAAAAAGAATTGCGATCCCGGGCACGCACGGCTGTCCGCTCAGTGTTCAGCGAGCTGCGTTCGGAGGATCTGAGGGCCTACCGCGAACCGCGTTCGACGTGTTGCCTCTCTGTCGCGCTTTTAAATTCGTACGTAAGTGTGACAGGGAGGCAACACGTCGAACGTGGTTTATAACGATTTACTTTTCTGTGTTCCAGAACTTAACCTGTAAGATTGTTTTCACTCAGCTCAGCTTTAGAGAGAAAACAAATTTTACAAGATTAGGAACTCTGTGACATGTGCAAACAGTCTGCAAGCTTGTTTTAATTTAGTTCGCTGCTGTTTACTTTTTAATTAAAAACAAATCAAAGTAGAGCACTTTAATAGCAGGACTCTTGTGAAAACTTTTTAAACATACCTCAGAGTTGAAAGATAGGTAGAAGTAGAATCGCTGAAATACGACTGAAGGCCTATTACCGCGAAAATTAAAAAAATCGTTATTTGGCTACATATTTGAATGATATTAAGACATTTGGGACATTTTTGCGGTAAACCCTCTGTAAATTCGTTATAACTATAACCTCTGTAACGCTTTTACTTTATAACTTCAGCGGTGGCAGCATGGTTCCATTTTTATCGCCTGTCACTATGCCTGTCACTTTCGCGTGTCAACTTGATAGGTGTTAGGGTCCTACAGGGACGTATAAATAAAATCGCGGACTGTATCAAAATAGGCTGGTTTATTCCGCCTTAATTACAACTACAAATCCCGGCCAAACAATTATAAAAACTAATTCGGTACTCGTCCGTTGCCGGCGAGGTAAGGTAGGTGAGAGTGTGGGTCGCGCGTCGCTCGCGGCCTGCCGCGATGACCCGTGCCAGCCTCCGCGCGTCTCCTCCCGTGCGTATGTCCAGTACTTAACAATAGGCATGATGACAGGTGATAAAAATGCGACCGTGCTACGGCCGCAGGCTTGAGCTGAGTGAGCGGTGAATTGATCAAACCCTAACTCTGTCTATCTGTTAATTCTGTGGGACATATTATAGACATTTCCAGTTGTACAAAAATAACTTTTATATCTGCCGGTTGAAATAAGAAAAACCCGTTTTAACTTACCCGTGGTTTATCGGCAATTCCAATTAAAAAAGTATCCTGAAAAATCTGAAATGAATCCCTTTACAGCTGCTTTCCGACAATTTTCAATTTAAGGGGATCATTATATCCAAATATCATCTTCCTTCAGTATCTTCCTATTTCAATAAATGATTTAAAAAAAATGTATGAGCGAGTTTAGGAATGTTGAAAAAAGAAAATCCCGTTTCAACCTACTCGTGGTTTATCGGAAATTACGTATTCTGAAATGAGTCCCTTGGCTTTACAGCTTGCTCTCCGACAATTTAAAAGGATCTTTAATTTATAACCGAAGATCTCAGTATCTTTCTATTTAAATAAATTATTAAAAAATAAATGTATGGCTGAACTTAGGAATGTTGAAAACTTAAAAAAAAAACCAGTTTATTAAATAATTATAGTTATATACCTAGATTAAACATACTTAACATATTCAGTGCCAGCGCGTACTACGCGCTACGGGTATGAGCGTAGCTGATAACGAGCTAAATCCCGTATTTACTTACGAACAGCGATTACTAACTGAGCGCCCGCCTGGAGTGAGCTGGCAGTGTATATATTACGTTCTATAAGAATGTTACTCTCGTATTCTGTCATGTCATGTCCTATAATCAGACAATGAAGTATGCAAATTACGGCGTCAACCACCCAAGGCCTAATGTGCTATAAATAGCATTTACGCTTGAACCCCTATAGGCTTATCTAATGCAGCGTTTTGGTAAGCTGTCTTCATAAATCAGTGCCGGAACGATGTTTCAAGGCTGCTTTGATACAAATATGCTGACATCGATGAGACACCCGATCGATTTCCTGTTAAACTTCAAAATGGCGAAGTTTTCGCGCAATAATATGTGGTATTTTCTATAAAAAGGGACCTTATTGTCGATGGTGCTTACGCCATTATTAACGATGCTCCGATATAAATACAATGCCGCGCGACGCTGTGCGGCTTAAGCGCCATCGACAATAAGGTCCCTTTTCATGGAAAACGCCCCATATATTATTATTCTTCTTCTTCGATCTAGCTTTTTCCCGGCCTAGCGCCAGGGTCCGCTATTCTACACAATCTTCTCCACTTTTCCCGGTCTTCGGCATCCTCAGGTGTGAGATTGTTCTCTTGCATATCCGCTATGCTATCACGACGTCCAGCCAGCGCTTCTTAGGCCTACCGCGGCCGCGTGATCTAGGGCCTTGGACAGTGAGGTTAAGGCATC
The DNA here is from genome assembly GCF_947568885.1 of Cydia strobilella. Lineage (NCBI taxonomy): Eukaryota > Metazoa > Arthropoda > Insecta > Lepidoptera > Tortricidae > Cydia > Cydia strobilella. The sequence goes on from NC_086060.1 coordinate 7,414,871, forward strand.
TGTTTCCGGCGCATTAATTACATAACGGTACTGTCTTACATCATAAGTTTATCGACATCGAATTATAGTAACTTTCACTAATCCTCGCACTTTTTAAACGTCAAACCAAACCGGGATATGAACATCAGATATTTGAATCTATAATATGGCTGTGTCCCTACTTATGTAAGTAAAACTTACAAGTGTATCTTAGGCCTTACGCAGCGTCTTAAGGGGCCCACTGACTATCAGTCCGCCGGACGATATCGGCCTGTCAGTTAGAACAAAAAATTGACAGTTCCGAACAACTGACAGGCCGATATCGTCCGGCGGACTGATAGTCAGTGGGCCCCTTTACGTAAGCGAACAACTCGCGAACGCGAAGCGGCGCGGCGCGGCGCGGTAGGCCCACGGCGGCGGCATTCGCAACCAGATCGCCCACGTAGGACACTTCTATAGGTATCAATTAAGGATGGAATCACCCCGCGCCGCATCGCTTCGTTTCGCCTTCGCGTGTTGTTCGCCTACGCAGTACGCTGCGTTATTTTCATGTGACCTATATTTGACTATTAGTGTTCAAACAACATGATGCCTTGCTATTGTCAGACACCATTAGGCGACTCGATTTGATGACTCAAACGAACCAAGGTTGAATCGTTATTATTAGAACAATGTAACAATAGTCAGTGTCAGTTTTCATTTGTATGATTACAGGAGCCCGATTTAGATTTCAAGACTTGTTACAGTTTTGATTTTATTTTGATACGACCTTGAAGATCGCTCACGCTGAGTGGTGCATGCCAAATGAAGCTAAAGTCGCGCGTGAGATGTGCGGCAATCACCGAGACAACACCAACAACAAAAACGACAAGTACCAAAACCAGTTCAAAATGATAACACATTAAATAAAACTATGACAACGGATTATATCGCGTATATTGAATTTATAATTCATCCCGACGTTTCGAACTCTTTACAGCGTTCGTGGTCAACGGGTGACTGAGGAAAAATTACAAAATGCAAAAATACCCACATACTAAAATAATGAACAATCATAGACTACAAACTTTAAGGCTGGTTGTACATGCAAAATCGGTTCATAAGGCTAGTTATACACTATAATTATTTTTCAAGTAAAGATATATATATATATACGCGATAAAAAAAAAAAAAAAAAAACTATGCCGGCTCCAACCCTACACCACGGACCCGAGAAGATTTAATTCCCTCCTAAATTGTAGGAGGGTATCCCAATATGGGACCGGCAACAAACTCGGCGGGACACATCTTTTCAAAACATCAGAATGTCCAGCATCATCCAACACTACGGTCTCACAGTCTATGTCTCGCTTGCTCCTTTATCAGGTGGACTACAGGATCCCAAGCTGGTGGTAGAGAAAAGCCATCTTCCCTATTAAAGTTTGGATATTTCTTAATCTCAATGGCCTCGCGCAGCATTCTGGGTATGTAACGCTTCTCCTTGGCAAGAACCAGAGGCTTATCAAACTTGATTGAGTGATTGGCTTTATCCATGACATGCTCACAGACAGCAGACCTAGGTCGACGGTGCTTGACATCAGCTATGTGTTCCTTCACCCGAGTGGAAATGCTCCGTTTCGTCTGCCCGACATATGATAGGTCACACTCACAGTCCAGCCTGTAAACTCCTGCAGTCTGTAGAGGGGTATTGCATTTTACAGGCCTCAGGAATTGTGACATCTTCTTCATTGGCTTGAAATATGTTTTTATAGAAGCACGCTTCAAGATGTGGCTGATCCTGTCCGTGACCCCCCTGACAAAAGGCAGAATGGCAGGCCTGCGCTCAACTGTGGGGATCTTAATGTGGGACCTCTGGTTGACCCGCGGTATCCTGAGCTCGTTTGCCTGGAGCGCGCGCCTGGCATGCTGGAGCTCCGCGGCCAGATGCTGGTCATCACATATCCTCTGGGCTCTCTGAAACAAAGATTTGCCTACTGTAACAAGTTGACTGGGATGGTGATGCGATTTGCCATTTAAGTACCTATCAGTATGAGTAGGTTTCCTATACACAGTGCGACCTAGGGTGTTATCAGGATTTCTTTTTACCAATACATCTAAGAAGGGGAGAGAACAGTCTTTTTCCAACTCCATAGTAAATTTTATTTTGCTATGGATGGAATTTAGGTGATCCAAGAAAGTTGAAACACTACTTTTTGGAAGTATAGTAAAAGTGTCATCTACGTATCTTTTAAATATCTTCGGTCGCACAGGAGCCAATGAGAGTGCCCTCTCCTCGAAGTCCTCCATAAAGATGTCAGCGACTACTGGAGACACCGGAGACCCCATGGCCACGCCGTCGACTTGAAGGTAGAATTCACCATTCCATAGCAAGTAGCCAGATGTAAGGCAATGTTCCAACAGCTTAGCATATTCCTCTGACATGTTCTGCTCACATAACCTCTTCTTGACAATTTCAATGCAGTCTTGTACCGGTAGGCTTGTAAATAGCGACTGGACGTCAAAACTGACCATGATCTCATCATCATGATCAGTTTTTTTTTTTTTTTTTTTTTTTTATCGCGTATATATATATATCTTTACTTGAAAAATAATTATAGTGTATAACTAGCCTTATGAACCGATTTTGCATGTACAACCAGCCTTAAAGTTTGTAGTCTATGATTGTTCATTATTTTAGTATGTGGGTATTTTTGCATTTTGTAATTTTTCCTCAGTCACCCGTTGACCACGAACGCTGTAAAGAGTTCGAAACGTCGGGATGAATTATAAATTCAATATACGCGATATAATCCGTTTTCATAGTTTTATTTTATGAGTAACTATCGCGGTAACCGAAGACAATATTATGATAACACATTATTAAATTAGAAGCGACCTCTCCATCTTCTGGTCTGGTCTGGAGCCTGGGGTCCGCTTGGCAACTAATCCCAAGAATTGACTTAGGCACTAGTTTTTACGAAAGCGACTGCCATCTGACCTTCCAACCCAGAGAGGAAACTAGGCCTTGTTGGGATTAGTACGGTTTCCTCACGATGTTTTCCTTCACCGAAAAGCGAATAAATATCAAATGATACATTTCGTACCATAAGTTCCGAAAAACTCATTGGTACGAGCCGGGGTTTGAACCCGCGACCTCCGGTTTGCAAGTCGCACGCTCTTACCGCTAGGCCACCAGCGCTATCAAATTAGAAGCGACCTCAGTGTCAGTTTTCATTTGCAGGATTACAGAGCTCAGAAAATAGAGTAAAAAGGAATCGCAAAAAGTCGGGCTGGATAATTTCAATTTCAGGTTTAATACAATACGAAAAATGATGGACATACCCTAGTTAACAAAGGGAGTATTACTGCAATGTTCTGCCGCCAGTTCAGCACTAGTGCACATACTAAATCATAGAGTAACTTATACATACTAGGCCTTAAAAAGTTTTTGACAAGTTTTACTATGACATTGATGCATCAAGGCGGTTTGTTTGGTGGCCTACCGCGAAACGCGAAAATCGAAATTTCGTTATGTGCCTCTCTATCGATCGAATATGCAAGAGTGATAGAGAGGCAGAAACCGAACTTTCGATTTTCGTGTTTAACAATAAGCCCTGTGATTGTGCTAGTGAAGCCCTCTACGCAGACCTTTGCGTAATATTCCCTATTAGCCGAATTATAATCGGTTTTAATATTGTCTTCGGTTACCGCGATAGTTACTCATGAAATAAAACTATGAAAACGGATTATATCGCGTATATTGAATTTATAATACATCCCGAGAGTTCGAAACGTCGGGATGTATTATAAATTCAATATACGCGATATAATCCGTTTTCATAGTTTTATTTTATAATCGGTTTTATTAAAAATACATTTGGAACAAAGGTATTGACCGGATTATTCTTGAATTGCAAGGATAATAAATTATAGCTTGTTGGCGTCTAGCTAGAGTGATTTAGTACCACTCGGTGGTCTCGGGAGGCCCTGTGTGTGTAGCGTAAACCGAGAAAATCCGTTTGAAACCACAAAAGCGTTTGTTCATTTAAAGGTTCCGTATCAAAAGTCAACTCGGCTTGGTGGTTAAAAAGCGTGTTAAAAAGTATGTAGCCTTGTTGGTAACGCAGCGTACTACGTAGGCGAACAACACGCGAACGTGAAGCGAAGCGATGCGGCGCGGGGTGAATCAATCCTTTGATACCTATAGGTGTCCTACGAGGGCGATCTCGTTGTGAACGCGAACGCCGTGAGCCCGCCGCGCCGCGCCGTGCCGCTTCGCTTCGCGTTCGCGAGTTGTTCACTTACGTAAGACGCAGCGTAAGCGGATAACGCGGCCTACGGGCATGAGCTATGTAAGTAGGTACTATAGAGGTGATACATGTTCTCGAATACTTAAAGGCAGGTGTATCAAGACTCAGTTAAATACTGGTCAATAATTTACAAGATTAAATTCCTTATATCAAATAATATTGATTACATTATTACTTATCCACGCACAATTAGCCACTTCACTGGCTCAGTGACCCAAAAAGGATCTTGGCCTCTGACACAAGAGGGCGCCACTCTGCCCTATTCTACGCCAATTCACGCCAGTTGGGTGCTCCGAGGGCGGACAGGTCTTTTAGGGCTTCGTCACTCCAGCGGTATCTGGGACGCCCAGACGGACGTTATCCGCCCGGGTGCCCCATACGCTCTTCTCAAAGCACGATCCATCACAATTAATCACATTTACAAATATGTTTACACTGAATAACATGTGTACTTACCTAGCTCCGTACCTAAAATACACTAGCTAACTATCCAACTGAAAGAAAAAGCTAAAAAAGTGACTCGACGTAAATAAATTGTAAGTTAACTCCCAACACTTTGACATCGTACTTTCTGAACCGCCGTTTTTATTTATGCAGCAAGAAATGTAAAGAGAATTTTAATCTTCTTATGGAGATCGTTCTACTGCTAATTAAAATAGTTTTTAATAAAATGGAGAACAGAAATAAGCTTATTTAAAAAGTTAATTCAGCTCTTTGACATTAAACATTTCTACTTTTCTCTTTCTTTATACTTTCAGCGACTCACAGTTTAGACAATGCCTTTAATACCTTGACTGACTTAGGTGGAGTAAATAGACAAAGATTAATTTGAATGAATTTGAATTTAATATTGAGTGATTTGACAATGGCTATTATTTAAAATTCTACAGTTGACATTTAATTTAATTTATTAATTCGTTTTAATTGTTTTTTTCTGCACTCATAGCAATAATTATGTAACAAATGAAATGTGTATTTTTTATATGACATTTATTCCGGTTTAAATTAATGAAATCTTATTTACAACCCGGTTAGGTTGCATTTTGTATGTCTATGTCTATTTTTTTGTTTTTAGCAATTATTGCATGTTAGCCATTAAGTATTAATTATAATGCCAATTAGCACGTAAGGTTTAGCTGTTAGTGCTGATTGAATGAAAAAAAAAAAAAAACAAATAGTAGGTTGTGTCACAAGGGAGCAAAATGACATATTTACGGCGAGGATGTACATTGAATCCAGAGCGTAGTGAAGGATCCGGATATCCGACAAATATAAGATCCGGATCCAATGTCTCGTAGAATCCGGCTATTTCTGATCTTACGGATCCTTTAAACTGACTAACTACCGGTACTAAATAACGGTAATTATTATTGTTTGACTGCCGGAAACCCGCTCGGCGGGTTTTTTGTTCGTAGTCGCTTTCCTCTATTAAGCAGGACAACGCTGGAATCGGCTACGAGCGTAGCGTTATGAAAACGTTGGCAGCGAACGTGTTAAAGTAATTACTGCCAGGCTTTTGCTCTGTCGCCTTTGGGTCGTGTACCTAGAATGTCATTAGTGCTTGTGCGTGTTGTTATTACTGATATTATCGGTTCCCCATTTTCTGTTAAAATCAAAATAACATGTAAATAATGGGGGTGTAATGAACGCTATAACAATAAATGATCTATTTTCATTCGATATAACAACATATGGTATAATTTTGTAAAAAAAATAAACGTATATATTTATCAGTACGGTTTTTACTCACTATTATTTTTAGTCGCTTTTAGCGACATGTTTCGAATTCTTTGGGAATCCTTCCTCAGGCACGAGAGTCCGCGGCGGTTGTACGTCGTGCACTGCGTCGACTAAAAATAATAGTGAGTAAAAACCGTACTGATAAATATTTTGAAATATGTCTCACGATAGTTTAAATGCGATTTAAACGTATATATGTTTGACAAATTTGTCGTCTGAGGCATAAAAGCAAATCGTTTGGACTTTCCACTCACTAAAGTACTTATGGACCTACATGTCAGGCCCTGGAACTACCGGGCTGCATAACATAGTTTAGCTTAATTTAGGACCTTAATTTAATGTTATATACCATTTTAATTTTCAAAATTTCAAAATTATCTTTATTAGGTTATGCTTATAAACTTTAACATACGAGTATCTACTTTATACATGTTTTAAATTTGCAATGTTTAAATGTGGATTTTGAATTTTTGAGTTATATAAATTTAATTATTTTATTTTATCATGATTTAATTGTTCGTTTATTTATATTTATTTGACTTGGTGTGTGCTATTTTATGAATTTTGTGATTAATTATTTATTATGAAATAAAACTATGAAACGGATTATATCGCGTATATTGAATTTATAATACATTCCGACGTTTCGAACCCTTTACAGCGTTCGTGGTCAACGGGTGACTGAGCTGGCGGGTGGGCGGCGGTTTATGTGGGATTAGAGATTACTACTAATTAAGGTAACCTTTGTTCCCAAATACAATTTATATCAAAACCAGAAATCGTATAGGTAGTTTATCTTTGCTAAGCATCAATTTGTGTTAAAATCAACCAGTGACCTATACCCACTCGTTATCTGCGCATTAAAGCCGGCCCAGATTTTCAGTAAATTCGTTAGCGACTCGCCAAAATACTCGTGTCGTTTTGAACTGCAAATATTTTTTATTGACAGTTTCGTGGTTTGTATCTAGCTTTTACACCGTGTTTTTAATGAATTCCGTTAATTTCGGGGTAAAACATTTTTTTTACTAACTATGGTATTTCGTTTTCTTAAACGTAGTTAACCATATCCCGAAATTAACGGAATTCATTGAAAACATGTTTTTATTTTTTATAATAAGTAAACATTTAACTCAAGTAAACAATTGAAAACTATGACGTATCAATGTCATTTCGAACATCGATCGTCCGAGATAGTACTTAAGTTTAGTAGCAAATGTATGAACTCATACTAAACACTAATCAATATGTGTAATCAGGCCCTAATACACGCTAGTAGGGACCTAATCAGAAGAAAAAAAATGATTACCTATCTCCGAAATGGATTAATTAGAATACCGATGTCTTTGAGAAAGTTACTTAACTTAAGCTCAGGAATGTACTTTTGAAATTAACGGTAATAAAAAAAACACGGTGTATAAATACGGCAGTGATAGTATAAAACTGACAAACCCGTTTTATGAATAGGTATTCACTGTGTAGTTTGAAATCTATTAGTACACAAGATAACTGTTTTGTGGCCGAATTTAAACATTTGTGAGTTATTCCAATAATATACAGTCAGATGCAGAGAAAAGGTCCCCCTCCCGCATATAGTGCTAAGGAATAGTAGATTGTTAACCAAGGGATGAAAGGCACTCATTTCTGCCGAGGTGTCTTGGCGCTCGAACGCAGTGAGAGCGCCAATAGTCCGAGGCAGAAATGATGCCTTTCACCCGAGTTAAACACTCTACTTTTCATTTCGAATACGAGGAAAGTAAAATGCATGTGTTTTTTCAAAAACATGACGAATAATACATTTTTATAGTATTTATTGAGGGAACTTTCAATTAAAAATTCAGGCAAAAGTATCGTTATTTATGGAATGGAGAGTCAAGTATCACAATGGAAATTGTATAACAAATCCATTTAAACTCAAATTTCAATTGCTTATCGTAAAAAAATTAAAAATATCGTACTTCGAACGTAAAATGCTCTAGTGCAGACATGTATCATTTTCTGCGCACCTTTTAAAACAACAATGACCCTCTTTCAGAGCATGAGAAATGAAAATATAATTTTACGGTAATTCTCACGTGTTATTAGACAGTAACTACACAGGACATGTTTCGGAAAGCCTAGGTTTTTATGTTTAAGCCCCGGGACCGCTGTGCGTCGACATTGGGTTTTTGACTGCTGCTCGGCAGGCGGCTGGCGTCACGGCAGGAAACTGGTATAGTGGTTAACGGCTATGTATGATGAACCCTCGTGAACGTCAGCTGCCGCTCCGTTGGTGGGTTGAGGAATGGCAGCAAATAAAGTCTATAATTTTTTTTTGTCATCGCCTCCCGCTTGATACTTTGTCAGATGATAGTTTAGATGCTATTGTTAATAAAACAAATCGTCAGCCGGTCGTATCGCGGTGGAAAGACCGTGTTACGCGTTTCGGTGGCTGCCATTCCTCAACCCACCAACGGAGTGGCAGGTGACGTTCACGAGGGTTCATCGCACATAGCCGTTAACCGCTATACGAGATTTCGCCCGGGAGGCGATGACTGACGAAATTTGCACCTGGCTCGCGGTCTATCACGGACATCGATTATTTAATACATAATAATCTCACCCAATTCACAGTGACCACTAGACTTATACCAGCCGCCACTACCAAAGTCACAACCATATATAAAAAAACTGCTTTGCACGCTCATACAAGAACCTTTACTCAAATAAATGTTTCATGGTATCTATTATTTAAAAGTAGGGAAAGGGAAAATGCATGCCTGTACAAGAAACAAAGTGTCCGTAAGCTTCTAAGTGTCGAGATAATTAAAAAATAACCCGAAGCAAAATATATCAAGTATTTTAGTGATTAAAATACCGGAATAACTTCATGAGACATTGGTCAAAGCAAAGTAAAATGACAGTTATTTTTAATAAATGTATTCTTACTATGGTACAATAATATTCTCCGCCTGGTACTCTCTTCCGAGATTCGCGAACCACGTGACTGACACAACTGCACAACCTTATTCCTCCGTCCCATTTTTACCATCGGAGCACAAGACAAACGGCACTCCGGCATCGCTTCATGGTAGGAACTCCAAAAATACGCACGTAGCGTTTTGCTTCCACATTTCTTATGCGAACTGCCAAGGAGTGGAACGCCCTGCCCGAGTCTGTGTTTCCGCATGAGTACAATTTGGGGCTCTTCAAGGCAAGAGTTAATAGGTAAGCGTGCTCCACTGTAGACCACATCATCACTTACCATCAGGTGGGATCGTGGTCAAACGCCTGCCTATTCATCATAAAAAAAAACGTCATCGTGAACCTGTGAACAGCATGATGACGTAGGCTTGTGTCAGTCCCATGGTTCGCGAGTCTCGGAAGAGAGTACCAGGCGGAGTATATTATTATACCATGATTCTTACTCACTTTTAGTCGACCAGTGTTAAATAAAATTGTACCGCCATTTTTTAAATACCTAATGAAAGAAACATATACCTCTCACATTACACAGGTCAGGTTAAATTAGACTTACCCTAAAAATTAAAAATCGCAGACATTTTAAATTAAAATAATTATGCTTTAGTCCGGATATAAAATATATTATAGGATTTTTCCGGAAAACGGGGAAACCAGAAGGAAAGGTTTTACTTTTAGAATTATGGTATACGATACGAGGTGTCAAATCCAGCAGAGCAGAGCGTTGGTGGATAATAAGGTAATTGTGATCGAGGCTAAATTAGAAAAAAAAAAAACTGCAATCAAAAATCCTTTGTAGTGCCTCAGACATCTGAATTGAAAAAAAAAAACCTGCAAGTAGGCCTTTAAGGACTTTTTTACAAGTCAATACAACATTTACAGAAACATTATAATAGTGGCATAAGAACATCTGGATTAAACACCCTGTGTATGATTAGGTATAACTAGTTACGATTATCTACTCAGGCCCTCTCTAGTCAAGCTCTTTATGTGTGTTCCTTATGAAATTGTATACTTGCATAATTACTTTAGATGATTCGCGCGTTTAAAAATCTATCCTGGGAGGTAAAAAAATATTCAAACAGTGAACAGTGTAAGATATATTATTAAAGCAAAAGTCCTGACTGGCTTTAAATCAACGCTGAGCCAAAACCGCTAACTTTTTCTTTACAATAGACTATTTGTACAACGAAACCGTCCACTAAGAAGGGAAGAGAATTCACCCTTTATGGGATTAAAAAGGGTTAGAAAGCTTGCTACCTTATAAGCATTTCTTCCGCATAAACATGAAATACACAATCCCAAAATCCCGATATGCCTCAAATCAACCTGTTACTTATTCTAGTGCGCGCCATGTTTCCATTCACCAACAAAGGTGCGTTAAAGAAAAACGTTTCCAGAGCAAGAAAATAGCAGAGCGGAAAATAAGTTCAAAGCCGGTGTTGGGTGAGAAAAGCCATTGGAATGGAAGAATTTTCCGCGCGAGCGCACTGTACCCCGGCCATTCAGCGGGTCATTCATATTCGCCGTTTGAACATTTCGGGGGGCTGCGTAGTTGTACATTTTTAACCGACTTCAATTTCATAGAAGGAGGTTTTGTATTTGGTTGTGGGTATTTTTTTTATGTATGCTTACCGATTACTCCGAGACCTGTGTTCCGATTTGAGTATTTTTTTTGTATTTCTGTTGGCACTCCTTTCCATATTGCGCAAAAATACTAAATAACGGAGATGTTTGCAGTATAAATGACAACGCAACCACAATAAGTGACATAAAATATGACAGTGACACAAATCAAATTAAGAGGACAGCGGACAACCGCTTCTCTATACAAAAGAAGTTACTAAAACTTAGATAGTTATATGACACTGAGTGACAAAAAAAGCGATATCTTTCATACAACCTTTAGGTAGTGGAAAATAATTAATGTACACATGTCAGTAGGTGTTGCATATGCAATGAAAGAAACCTACCACAAATTACACAAAAATCTAATAAAATACCAAGTAAATAAAAATAAACAAAATAAACTTACATACACACATACATAAACAAATACATGTATAACAGTGTGATAGTACCCACTGTTGGTATAGGAAGGTCATATAATCATGTAATAAGAGAACACGTGTGCATGTCTCTTTTAAGATGCGACTGTAACAGTATTAAAAATAAGAAGTACCACAAGAACCCGATACCGCTAGCTTTAATACCTATAAGGAAAAGTAACATACATATATAGCTACGATAGCGAGTTTACTACTGCAATGCAATACTTTTTATCATCAGATTTATAGTTTTTTCATATATTACGACTATGTAGGTATGTACCTACGTTGCATGACGAAAGCTTAAATTATGCTACCGTTCAGCAAAACACTTGCATTTCTTTACATTTGGATAACCATCAAACCATCAACGGTGACAGCTAATTTAACGAAGTTTATACTAGTCTGGACGAATGATAAAGAGTACACGCACAATAACAGAATTAATTCAAGACGTGCGGACGGACAATTGATGTTTACTAAAAGTAATTGTCCAGTTCAAAATTGCTACATTACAGATGATAAAAATTTCTTTGGCAAAGAAAATGAAGATAGATTTGACGCTATACTATTCAACGGACTTTACATTGATATGTTTAAAGATGTAAACGATCTCCCTAAAAGAGGATCAAATTCCTGGAACGCAAAATACATTTTCGTATTCGCTGAATCTCGTTGTAACAACACAGTAAAGTATTGCAATGAGACAATACCAGTTTGTAATGATATATTTGATAACTTCTTTAATTGGACAGCGACTTATAAGAAAGGTTCTGAAATAGTGTTCTCTACGTACGAGAACAGTCTTCGGCAAAAAATGTTTATGGCTTGCAAAGATCACATTGGACGCGAACTGTTACCGGATTTGACACAAAAGAAAAAAGCTGTTGTTTGGTTTGTATCAAATTGCACTGACAAGGAGAAACAATTTGAATACGTCACAAGTTTGGAAAAATCTCTTTTAGTGTACAGCCAAACTTTAGACATTTATGGTTGCGGAGATAATTTTTCTTCGCCAAAAGAAAATAGTACGGAAAATGATTTGCTGAGAGATGAATATTTTTTCTATTTAGATTTTGAGCCGTTTGATAATGTACTAAATGAATGTCCACTCGCACGGAACAGCGTTCCAATTGTGTACGGTCTAGAAAATTATTCTAGGTAAGTTAGAATTCCATTTAAATAAAATTTGATTTAAGATCAGTGTGAGTAAGACGGTGCTCGCTTTCACAAATGATTAGGAAAATGTACGTGTTTTCTGAGGGTAATATAAAAAATTTAATAGGAAACACAATTCAAACATAATAAATTAATAAGTTACATGCCTGTAAGGATCCAGCGAGAAAATTAGGCGTTAAAATCAATTGTTTGATGTCCACAGTCCACAGGTAAGAAGCATGTTAAATTATGGTTATTTTTTTAACCCGTTCGTAAAAAAGATAAAATCGATCTTCATCTTAAACCTCTCATCAGCGAGTGTTAGATTTTGACTCCACAGGTCAAGTCAGAACGAATTGAGCATTATTATTATTTACAACGACGGGACTTAATCGCGTAAAATAAGTTTTAAATTTACCTCCGACGTTTCGAGGAGGAGGAGGAGGAGGAGGGGGAGGAAATTTAAAACTTATTTTACGCGATTAAGTCCCGTCGTTGTAAATAATAATGAGTAAAAATCGTGAAAGTTTAAATCAGTGAATTGAGCATTGTATTACAATAAACTGCAAAATGGAGATTAAATCCACATTTGTCATTGCACTTCCACTGTCTGTAGGTAGGTACTGCTGTGGCGCGACGACCCGAATTGCATCTTGCCCTCCGACACCCAAGACCCCCATGCTTCTCTGTCCAAATCCATCTCTGTCTAATCGACGGCGCCGAGTTCGCTAAGGCCTGTTTTGACTTCGTTATGAAGACGAAGGTAAATACCTCTCGATTGCTTTAGATACACACCTAGTTAAAATGCGTTTTTTTTTTAGATTCATGCCGCTGGGAACTTATATCAACGCTGAAAAATACATGCCCGAAAGTCTTGCCACGTTAATAGCCTACTATGTTAACAACCCCGACAAATATAGTGATTTCTATACCAACAGAGATTACGAAGCCCTGTACATCCCACCTAATGCGCGTGCGTACCATTGTCAGCTATGTGCAGCCATTAATAACGAGCAGATGATGGCGGCTAAAAAGATCTATAAGTTATTTAGGCATTGGTGGAATCCTGATTATGAAGAATTGTGTAAGCATACCGTAAAGTGGGGCTAATTGAAAACCACGGAGTTGTTTGGAAAATAGATATAAGTTTTGAATCCATATATTTTCTACCACGGCCGTGGTAGAGACGTAGATCTTCGTCGGACAACAGTTAATCTGATGTAATATTGGTTGATAATCACCATGGCGCCGTGGAATTCAACCACGGTCCTAAAAAAAATTGAGTGCATTGCTAGAAAATCGGGGCAAATTAACATCGTCCTACTTCTATTCAGATTTTGGTTCGTGGTAGGTTAAGGCTTTTTTAAATGTCCATACCAAATAGTACACATTATTGGGATCAAGTTTGACGATTTCATAAAGTGGGGCTTTTTAAGACATTTTTTGAGGTTAATTGGTTTCAAGTACTAAACAGGTACTCACCTTGTAAACATTCATATGAAGGTAGGTTGTCCATGCTTTATTTTTAAAGGGATAGTGCTGCAATAGTAGATTGTTAAGCAAGGGATGAAAGGCACTCATTTTCATAAAGGCAGGTATTTTTGCGCTCGAACGCAGTGAGAGCGACAAAAGTCCGAGGCTGAAATGATGCCATTCACTCGAGTTAAACACTCTACTTTTCATTTCGAATACAAGGGAAGTAAAATTCATGTGTTTTTTTTAAACATGACCAAGTATAATTTTTTATAGTATTTTTTAAGGGTACCTTCAGTTAACAATTTAGGCAAAAGTGTCTCTATTTATGGAATGGAGAATCAAATATCATAATGGAAATTGTATAACAAATCCATTTAAACTCAAATTTCAATTGCTTATCGTAAAATTAAAAAAAAATCGTACTTCGAACGTAAAATGCTCTAGTGCAGACACGTATCATTTCCTGCACACCTTTTAGAACAACAATGACCCTCTTTCAGAGCATGGGAATTGAAATAGTAGATTGTTAACCAAGGGACGAAAGGCACTCATTTCTGCCGAGGTATTTTGGCGCTCGAATGCAGTGAGAGCGCCAATAGTCCGAGGCAGAAATGATGCCTTTCACCCGAGTTAAACACTCTACTTTTCATTTCGAATACGAGGAAAGTAAAATGCATGTATTTTTTTTAAAACATGACTAAGTATACATTTTTATAGTATTTCTTGAGGGTACTTTCAATTAACAATTCAGACAAAAGTATCGTTATTTATGGAATGGAGAGTCAAATATCAAAATAAAAATTTTATTACAAATCCATTTAAACTCAAATTTCAATTGCGTATCGTAAAAAAATTAAAAAAGTCGTACTTCGAACGTAAAATGCTCTAGTGCAGACACGTATCATTTTCTGCGCACCTTTTAGAACAACAATGACCCTCTTTCAGAGCATGAGAAATGAAAAATAAAGATACACGTATCATAGAATATGCCCTATGACAAAAATCTACCCAACATGTATAGTCATGTACTTAAGAAGCATTAGTTACGTTTCATATGTTTTTTGTGGACTGTAACAAAAAAATTATTTGCGAACGATATGACTATTATTGACACTGCTATTAATGCCTGTTATTTATTATTTAATTAGACTTTAGTAACTTTTTTATAAATATTTTAGACAGGAAAAGAAAAATATTCTATCTTGATTTGACTAAAATTTATATTTAGATTTTTCTCTTTTTATTTTTTTGTTAATTGATGTACTGCTGTAAAAAACGTAAATTTTATGTAATTATAAAAGCGCAGATTTAAGGTACATAAGCATGTGATTATAGTTAATTTAAAGAATTTTACAGTCAAAAAAAGATTTTCGGGAATCTTCTTTAGTGTACACAATTTTGTGAATTTTTTCGTCCCGAAATTTATTAGAAAATTATGGTTACCCTGTTTTTTTTTCCTTAGGCGGTCGTTTCTGAAGCGTCTCAAATAGGCATAATCACGTTTAAAACAATACAAGCTTCAAAATTCAATAAAAATCAGCGCGAGACCCATCGATTTCCATATAGCCCCAACCATGAAATATTTGAGACCACCTCTTTAGACATCATTACGCGTTCTGTGTTAATAATTCAAACATGTATAGTACATACAATAATGGAGAAAGATGCGTTTTATCCATTAAAAATTAAAAAAATATTTTTGGTATAAGATATGGAGTTACTGATGTTTTATTCCAAAAATTTTACCGAATAACCCCAGTTTACGGCATATAATATATTAATAATAATAAAATGCATTTATTTTACACATCATGGACAACATGGTCCATTTTTTTACTGTCGCGCACTACGGAGCGTCGCATGAAAACCATCCACGTCCGCGTCCGCGAACATGCCCGACCATGCCCGACGCACTGCAGTACCGAGGCAGCCGCAAGAGTACCCTGAACGTGTCATTATATTGTACTCGTACGCGCATGACGTTAATAGTATTTTATACAATCGTGATATAATAGAGAGCTTTTCAATCGAGTACCGTGTTTAAACAACGAAGCTTGCTGAGTTGCTTAAGTAAGGTACGAGATTGAAAAGCTTGATTATATCACTATTGTATACAATACTTTTTCTACGAGACAAAAAAATAATACTTTCAACAGTTTCAAATAGTCATATAGGTAAACAAACCAAAAGTATACAGCTAAGATACGCGAGCCGCCGCAGCCCGCGATACCTTCATACACGTATGCGCCCCGGCCGCCGGGCCCGGCGCCCCCGGCGGGTTGGTCAACGACATCTTCTCGTAACTCATGAGGCCCTGGTACCTGCTCCTTGTTAAATTCAATTTTAAGGCAGTTTTTTTCTCGATTTTTGCCACCGTAGCCTATGGAGACTAACAAGCAATGCTAAGCGGTTTTCTTAGGGTATGGATGTTGCTATATGAAGGGTGTCACATGCGCGTTTCTGACTTATGAATCAATTGTTTCTACTACAACATAAAATAAAATGTTTTTGTTGGCCAACCAATCACAAAGCAGATGCGACGCACCAGCGTGTGCCTAATTTTCATTAAATCGAGTCTCCTTAAACAAGAAATATTTTATCGAAATGTATGAAGTTCTATTTTCAAAATTTTTATAATTGACTAAACCGTATCGATAAAATTCTTATGCTCGAGTCGGAAGTGCCATAAGTATCCAACGTTGAAAAGAATAAGGTTGTAGTGTTGCATATGAAGTCGTAATACACAGATTATACTCGACGAGTAGAAAAAAGCCCTTTGCGTGTACCGAGCTCACAAGATGCAGGTGTATAGCATTGTACAGAACGCTCGAAATAATGTATAACTTGTACTTGTACACCTGCTCCCTCTCAATATCAGCGTCATCACGGAAATCGTCAGTTACCAAGTGCCCAAGGTATTTAAATAAGTACACCCTTTTCAGTTGCATGCTAAAATGGGTGGGAACTGGTTTACTTGCTTCTCGCTTTGAAATACGGATTGTTCCATTAATCAGATCCCCACTATATTTGTTACGCTTGTATGTGTTGTTTTTGTAAACATCCGTTAAACTGATCCCTACATAATGGAAAGCGGATAAGGGCTTGAATCAATTAATGTCCTAAGCCAGCAGAAGCTTTTGATACGGGTGCTTATTGGTCGTAGATTCAACCTCAATAGATTTTGCATTAGGGTGTAATTATAGATGTATAAGATGTGTAAGAAGACTTTCCAAAAAAATTGAAAAACCTTACTCTATAAATAAAGGACTTTCAATCGGTAATTTTAGAAACTGAATTTAACGGCACGGAATAAGTCTGAGCATCTGCTCAATTCATTCTTATAACTTGGTGAGTTCCTGGCCGATGTAGTGTAAAACATAATAAAGATAAGGTAAAAGCAACTTATAAATAAATTAAAAATGCCTAAGGTCCTTGCCGTTAGGGACAGGATGCCCAGAAAGCTGGCTGTATTTATAGCAATACGGATCCGCTGGGTGCGATAGTGAAAGGACTTATACTTTTTTTAAAGTTGTTTAAAATGATCTGTTCAGCGGGAAAGTGATCTGCGTTATTTGTAATGGGAACCCTAGTATGGAATACGGCAGGTGATGTAGGTACATAAATTAGAAGATAGATGAATGATTAAATAAGAATGATTGATTTGATTTCATCAGTATCGGTATTGTGTAGTAAGGCAGGTGATATGGGTTTCTATTGTTTCCCATATAGTTTTAAGTTATAATGTATTGTTTGTCTACATTTTCGTTAGTCATAATTTGGTTTTTCTCAGAAACGCGTAACTTTTTAGGATTGCCATAAAACAAACCTAAGCTAACCTAACCTATCTATAGGATAACCTGAAGAAAATCGTGAAAAGTTAAAGGTTTCAGAATTATGTCTAATTATTATATGTATAGATGATAATATGACAATCAATTATGACTTTCAATAATTAGCTCCATGCATGAATTTATTTTTATTTTTGGATTCATAATTTATATCGTTGGAACACCGGAAATGATAAAAATACTTTTGTAAACCTTAACATTATTTTATTTAAAAATATTTAAAATGTTCAAAATTTTTGAGCGGTTGAAACGCTCATAATTTTTGGCGCGAATTCGACAGAGCGTGATGACGTCACACGTTGGGCGGCCCAACTGACGTTTGCTACTAATGACACTAATCTGTCGAACGCGTGACGTCACGTGGCGTTTCGAGCGTTTCGCTCACTAGCTTTTCGCGGGCAAATTTTTGTACTTTTTATTTATAGTTTTAAGTAATTAAATGGTAATTTAAAAACGGAAATGCATTTGTAACATGATATAACGGTAACAAACATCCGAATAAAACATATTTCGTTCAAATATAAACTTCATGCATGAGGCTAATTATGTCAAACAAATGGACCCCGATATGTATGTATAATAAAGTACACTAAACTTTAGTGAGAAAAGTATATCGTAGAGTAAGTGTATCGTATAGGCGGGGCGTCAAACATACATTATCATTAGGCAAGCTTTAGCAAATTTTACTTGATTTCTATTGAGACCTAGAGGGAAACAAGTTAAATTAAAATAACACCAAATCCACCAATGTTGGCTAACACTATCCTCAAAATTTACTAAACTAGAAGGCCTTTTTACTGTAGCACCGGTAAGCAAAATGCCTTGGTAATCGTTTCAGTAGCGTCAAAAACCTATGTAACTCTGTATAAGACGAATATAGTCTAAGGAAAAAACGTGCCTCGGAAATCACGAAAATTTGATTCTCGCACAGATAGCGCTACCACCAATACTAACCTTTAGCCTATTCTCGGCTAGATGGCGTTGACGGTTTCGTTTGTTATTTAACAATTTTAACACATATCAGTGAAAGAACATGGGTCAAAATCATATAAAAATAATAAATACAAATAAAAAATAATTTATCCACATATATATACATTTTTTGATATTTTTATTTTTAGTTTTAATTGTGTTGATAGATGGCAGTAAATTTACTGTGACCACAAAATTTTGTACTATGACAGTACCCCTTTATCCTATATATGGATGGTATAGAAAGGATCGCAATCTCTTATGGCAGAATTGTTGTAAAAGTGACCGCGTTAAGCTTTAAATAATAGTTCCTAATCTCTCCGGTGGCGCTAGTTAGTCTCTGGGACATGAGTATAACATGAACCATATAAGGCAACAAATAACCCGACCAAATTACGTAGGTTGTTTTTGGTAGTATTTCGGTGTATGGTGGCGCCGCCTAATTACTGTTTTTTGATGGACACTTTTCATACAAATAGAGATTTGGCTCCTTTATACAGTCTCCATGATCCTATATATTCCCTTTGGTAGCGTTAATGTTGCAACAGTATACTGCTTCCTGTTTCTAGTTTGAAAGATATTTGTCATTTTCTAAATTATCCCGCTTTCGAAATTACACCAATGCACAAGCACATCGTCGGCCTAAATCGCAAACCTCGTAACTCAATCTGACCAAATTTTACAGGAGGCACAAAAAACTTCATTACCAAAAATTTTGCATGAAGACTTGCTTAGTATTTTTTACATAATGTTATGTTAAATTTAGCCGTCAGATTGTTAAAAACATATTTTATTTTAAGTCACTTGAACCTGGAAAATTTGGAGTTACGAGTTTTTCTTGAAAATTTTAGAAAGCTAATCGGGAGTTAAGAGTTTTACTATAAAAATCCGTAATAAAAATAGAGGATAATCTTTTGATCTGAACAGGGTAATTGTGGATTAAAAAAATAAAATACTTGCAAATTAAAAAATATTTATCAAAAGCCTCTTCTGGCTTCACACGCTAAAGTGGGAGTACAGAATTGCAGCGAGTCGATAGTAGTATCCCATGGTTTTGGTAGCTGGAATCATAGGGGGCAAATTTAATGCTTGTCAACTTCCTCGAGAGAGGGGCTTTGATGAATTCGTTCGCCAAGAAAAAGCCCAAAAGGAAGTGGACATGGCGGAGCCCCGATACTATGACAAAAAATGAGATCAATTTCATCATTACCGACAAAAAGCACATATTCAGAGACGTCTCAGTGATCAACAGGTTCAACACCGGTATAGTGATCACCGACTTGTTAGAGGCTTTCTGAATATCAACTATAAGCTCGAAGGTGTCCGTTTGATGAAGTCCAGGCTCCGACCTAGCCTGCTCCAAACCATGGTAGGATCTGCAGCATTCCAGTCGAACCTGGAGAACCGATTCGCTGCCGTGGAAAGCACAAATGCCGTTGACATAAACCAGACCCTCAAAAATGTGGTTGGAATCCTCAGGGACGGAGGTACGAGATTTTGTGAAGTACAGCGTAAAGCCGGGAGGTCGAAGCTTTCGGAGGAAACCCTCAGGCTCACGAAGGAACGACAGGAAGACCCACCAGCCATTTAGTCACAGCGACGGGCTCTAAACAAGAAGATTGGCAAACTAGTACGACGTGATCTCCGGTGCTCCAATACACGCTTCATCGAGCAAGCGATTGAACAGAATCGGGGGTCAGAAGTTTTTGTCCAGTCCCTTGGAAGAAGCCACCTGGCGAAGTTGGCCACAACTGCTGGGGCTGTTATATCCTCCCGGTCGGGGATTCTATCTGAAATCGAATCCTTCTATAGCCAGCATACTTAAGTTTTTTGCCTACATAAAATTTCATGACTTTTGACCAGCGGCAAACCCACCGCGCGGGATCGGTTACTTTCATTACGGACATAACGTCGTATTAGAAACGTCGGGATTTATTAATTAATTATTTTAACACGAGATAGTCTCGACCAAAGTCACAGAAAGATTAAATAATTTGCGTAGAAAACCACGTAACTAATCTTCATGCCTAAAGATCCACGCGAAGCAAACCTCGTATGTCCACGGCACGCAACCAAACGACATTTTCAATAGTCTAATGTGTTTAAATTTGATAAATATCTATCGAGAATACACAATTAGTAAAATCGTAGAACCTTATTACACATACCTGTTATTCAGCACTCGTTTTCTTCCTAAATATTTACGCAAAACTGACGTGCAGTCACAACGCCATCGCAAACTGATGTACTGAAGGGAGTGGCGGGGAGGAGATACGAGGTATTTCTTTTACGAAATGGCGGTCAGGAGTTGCGAGGTTTTCTATTTTGCTTTTTAAATGTAAACGGTTTATTTTTGGTATTTAAGAGTTTTGCCGTTAGATGCGTTCAGAATAGTACTATCTAAAAGTGTCAAAACATGAATTTCAAAAAAAATGGAGTTACGAGGTATGCGATTTAGGCCGACGACATACAGTTAAAGAAATGTAGGTACCACGAATTGACATTTACGTTACAGACTGCGTGAACTTGATAGCATTCCCTCTCTTTCGCACCAATACATCAGTGCGAGCGAGATGGACTGCGATCGAGTTTAAACAGGTACTAGCGTAAACTTCAAGTGTCACATGTGTAGTATGTGTGTACGTATTTGTATACCCCCGATAAAATCACCCGAAACCTAAAAGTTATGATGTAATCTGGACAAAGTTTAACTACAGACATTCCATCAGCCAATCGCACTAAAATATTTGCCCCAGTAGTGTTCGGAAAAGCATTTACTAAGTTTAGTGTACCAATTAATGGCACATTTATGTGTAGTGGCTCTTTTGATGGGAACTTTACGATGTCGGCCATCTTGTGGCAATAAAGGCATTTTTATAGCATTATGTAGGTAGTGTGCGGAAAATAAAGTTTTTCATACTGTAGTTGGGGCAATGAAAATAGTAACTGTTTTTATTGTTTCTAATGCATGCTGTTGGTTGATGCGTAAAAATAAGTGGAGAGCGTTCTTTAATGGCGTAAGTATGTCTGCCATGTCATGGCCACGGCACAGTCAAACACTGTGGCCACGGTATACTTAGTTGAAGATAAAAAACCGGCCAAGTGCGAGTTGGACTCGCGTTCCAAGGGTTCCGTACATTACACAATTTTTAGCAATGTGTATTTTTTTATGTGAAACGTGTGTGAAATGTCTTTATAAACCCGTAGGGGTCGGATCAACACTAAGTATTTAAGTCCGACTCACGCTTGACTGCAGATTTATAATAGGTTTTTCTGTCATCTATAGGTAAAAAAACTATTTTGTGTATTTTTTTCAAAATTTTAAACCCAGTAGTTTCGGAGATAAAAGGGGGGAATGTTTTTTTTTGCTATTTTCTTAAATAACTTCCAAAATATTTATTTTAAAATGACAAAAAAATATATATTTGAAATTTTCAAAATTAGTGCTCTTTAAGTTGATATGTAACACGATATAGTTCGAAAAACTTCATTTTTAAATTTTCTCATTTACCCCCCAAAAGTGGCCCCCATGTTTAAAATTCATTTGGTTACGTTACATGTCCGTCTTTGGGTCACAAACTTACATATGTGTACAAAACTTCAACTTAATTGGTCCAGTAGTTTTGGAGAAATTGGGCTGTGACAGACGGACAGACAGTGACGGACGGACACGAGTGTATATATACCTATAAGGGTTCCGTTTTTTCCTTTTGAGGTACGGAACTCTAAAAAACTTCCTGCCTCACACAGCTAAACTGTGAAATGAACTGTCATCTGCGATATTTCCGGACCGATACGACCTTCAAACATTCAAGAAAAGAGCGTAAAAGGTCGGCAACGTACTTGCAACCCCTCTGATGTTGCAGGAGTCCGTGGCTGACGGTAAGTTGCTCAACATTATTTATGCGTTTCTCAGATTTTACTGTTTTTGTTTATCAATATCACCAAGGAGTAAAATATAAACCGGCAATATGACTGAAATAGCAAGACACGTTCGTACGTTTCCGTGAAAATACGATGGAAAATAATTATGCACTATGCACTACATCTATTCTGTACACAGTTTCGTGTAGGTTAGAGAAGGCCTTTAAAAGTTATGGGTGTTTTGTCTACTAATTTTGACACCACATAATATTTTCACCAAGAAAGCAGTGCCTATTTTTTTATACTACGTCGGTGGCAAATAAGCATACGGCCCGCGTAGCCTATGTACGTCTGCAACTCCAGAGGAGTTACATGCGCTTTGTCGATCCTAACACTCCGCACCCTCGTTGAGCTCACTCTGGCAACCTTACTCACCGGCAGGAACACAACACTATGAGTAGGGTCTAGTATTATTGGCTGCGGGTTTATGTAAGGTTTCCTATTATTAAAGTAACGATGATTTAGCGTGATTTCCTTGCTCAATGTAGGCAAAACTAGACCATTAGATACCTACACATTTTCACTCACGTAGTAGGTACCTACTGAAGTCTAACCCTAAGATTAAAGGAAACTTTAGGATTCACACTACACCAGCATTACTATTGCAGTATAGTTAGCAGCGCAGCATTACCGCCGCAGATGTCGAAAATAAGTAATGCTACAGCCGATTTTTTTTATACCAATCGGTGGCAATCAAGCATACGGCCCGCCTGATGTTAAGCAGTCTCCGTAGCCTATGTACGCCTGCAACTCCAGAGGAGTTACATGCGCGTTGCCGACCCTAACACTCCTCCCCCTCGTTGAGCTCTGGCAACCTTACTCACCGGCAGGAACACAACACTATGAGTAGGGTCTAGTGTTATTTGGCTGCGGTTTTCTGTAAGGTGGAGGTACTTCCCCAGTTGGGCTCTGCTCTAGATCTGGAATGACATCCGCTGTCCTACATATTAAATAGATATTATCCAGAACATACAATGAAAACACAGTTATGACACAACTTCAACTTAGCTTGGAGGCCAATTCTGTTTTATCAATTAGATATGGTTTGCATCTTATTTTGATACGACCATGAGTCAGCGTGCACCGATCAGCATGAGCTGCTAACAGTGATTAGTTTTCACGAAAAATGCAAGGCATCTCGCATTATTGATGCAGGTGAGATCAAAATTAGAGCAAAAGTTGGTGAAGTTAAAATAAATAGTAACTGCAACACCGGAGATATTACACGCGCATTGCCGACCCTTTAAAAACCTGTACACTCCTTTTTTGAAGAACCTTAATTGATGCATTACGCGTGAAACGTAAATTTTACATACATTTCTCGATAAAAATATTTGACGTTTCTGAAGCAATAGAGTCCGCAGCATTACTGCTGTAGTAATGCTAATGTAGAATGATCCCGAACGGTACCTTAAGTCTAGCCCTAAGATTAGCACTAATTTCCGTAAGCACTCCAAACCACATAAACCCACGGCACGCGCCACTTTACGACCTATCGTGTGATTTTAACGATCACTTTGTTTTGAAGTATTCGTTTGTTCTGGCCTGTGTCGGTTTGAAAAGGATTACATGGTGAATGGGGTCATTAGTTTAAGGTCTTATTTAGTGGGACCTAGATTTTTTATGTACATAATATACCTATATTCTTTAGAAACATAGTTTGGGTAGGTACATAGGTTAGGTTTCGTATAATGATTATCATTTGTTGTAAATAGCTATTTGTTTACTTAGCAGTCAATTTTATAATATTGTCTTCGGTTACAATGAAAGCTATTCATGACGTTTGCTAATTTTGCACCAACTTCAATAGAATAAAATGATGTACGGTCATTACCAACGTCCTATTTTCTATTTTCATAGAAACTTGACATTAATGATTGCTTTTCCACGCTTTGTCATTGGAAATGCTTTGCAGAGCTAGCTTGGTCCGATTATAAACAAATTAAACGAATTATATCTCGTATAATGAATTTTAAACACATTCCGACTTTACGAACTCTTTACACAGTTTACACGAACGATCTAAACTACCTACAAATATTATAAAATATTGAAGTAAATAGGGTAGTTTTGCAGACATTGAATGATATTTTTCTCAGTCAGTGGTCAGTGGTGATATTATACAGGAATCCAAAAAAAAAGAAACAAATATAAATAATTTGATAAATCTTTGACAAAGCCATCGGTGGAAAATTGGAGTCGTGTTCATACGCACCTGTGCTCTTCGAAGGGACCAATTTAGTTTAAAACGATGTATTTGTCTCTGACGCAGATTAAATTGGTATTATTTTACGATTTGACGATAATTCACGCTTATTAAACATGTTAATTGTATTAAAAAAATATGATTGTATTTATGATTTGTTTCTATACTTTAATTCTTGATGCTTAAAAAGTCACGGTATTTTCACTTTTTCGCTTTTTTCTTTGAAAAGCTAGTGATGGGTATCAAGTTTAGTGATACTGGACTCACACGTTTCGAGAAACTTCAAGGACGCAATTGGTGCAAGGACGCGGATTACTTTTGAAACCGTATCGTATGCAAACAAAGAAGGCACTCACGGACGTGGTAAATCGTTCCCTCCGTGGATAACAGATGAACTTTGTTTAAACAGATGTCGCAATAATATGTTACTCTTCGAAGGCCGCAATAGTATCTGACACGATCTTATTTTTAGAGCCATAAGGGCGTGTCACATATTTATTTGCGGCCTTCGAAGAGTAACATATTATTGCAGGTGACTGTATCAGGCTTTCTATAAGAAATTTTAAAAATTAAATAAAATTCAACTAAAGCGACAGTTGACTTGTCGAAAAATCTAATTTTTGGAGGATCTTTGTAAACACTATTTTGTATTTTATTAGTTATTTGTACAACAAGAAAGCAAAGTTTGATATTTCTTCGAGTGCTTATTTTGAGTACCGTGCAAGCGAAAGATCATAATAATATGATCTTGATTCTCAATTAGTTAACAATTTAGTTTCCAGAAAACATAATGGCGCGCGAAAATTAGTTAAGTAATATTATTTTCACCTCAGCAGCTCGAACAAGGGTACTTAAAAACAGTGAGCATAACCGCATTTTATGCATATAGTACTACTAGCTACTAGTATTTTAATCGCATCTATATAATATATCTCAAAATTTATGATCATTGGAGATTAGATCTCAATTAAAAATAATAAAGTTAAGTTTCCTTTAAACATTTTGGTGCCCAAGGGCCGTATTGCAGGCATGGAACGTTGTTTTGTTCAGTATTTTTACAAAAGCTTTGCGTGTGACAGCATAATTAGTAATTGATTGACATCTTGCTATCAGTGATAAATAGCCTTTATTAGTCATTAGCTGTCAGTTGTCTGCCTTTATTTTTTATGGGTTTTTATTGAGGTGCGTAAGATAAGATAAGATAAGATAAGATACTACTTATTGTTAGTACACTGGTACACGTCAAATATAATTTTGTAGAAACAATCATAAACATTCCACATTACAGAGTACTTATTTTGTACGAAATATACACAGCATTGTAATAATTAATAATAATAAAAATACATAGGTAGTGGTAGTTCCATCGTTTCGTTAAAAGTATAAAAGGTTTTTGTGAGTAGCCACGAATCCAAATTTATTTAAAAGGATAAGTGAGATGTTGCATCTCTTGTGTATTTCTAAAGATAAGATAAAGATAAAGATTCTTTATTTGCAAGAATACTTAGTTCTAAAATACAACAACTCAACAGTAACAACAACAACAACAACTGTTAATCAACAGTATTTGTAATTGTAATTATGCCTAATGTACAATTAGTCGTTTATTTACTTTTTATCAACTTAAAAACCTCTAATTTCTCCAATGTTTACTTTAAGTAAACCTTGTAACCTTACCCTTAGCGTCAGGTACGAGTATTAAAAAATTACTAAATATAATTCGAAATAAATTCACTAAATCTGTAAACTACGTTTTTAAATCTAAGTGCGCCGTCTTACTGACAGTTGACAGGTCACTTGGGACCTTAAGTCGTCGTCTTAAGTTATAAATCGGCGTGACTGGGGCCACGTCAATCTGTCTCGCGGGAAACGAGGGTAGGGATTATGTCGAGTTACGTGGTCGAATTGGTTTCAGAGGTGATAGGACAGCTTGACAGATTCATTGGCGTTATTGATAATTAAATGTCTAATTTCCTGGTTCTTGCAGAAAGGTGGACATAAATAATAAAATGACTACTGTGGATAATTATTATAAAATATCCGTCATTTGAGTGGCTACTGTGGATAATTATTATAAAATATCCGTCACGTGAGTGGCTACTGACTGTGGACAAAAATTTATAAAAGTTAACTAAGGGCCAGTTGCACCAGCCCACTAACCCGGGGTTAAACCGTTAAACTGTTAACCCAGTGTCAAATTGTAGAGTTTTAACCGGTTAACCCCGGGTTAGTGAATGGTGCAAGTGGCCCTATCTACCTTCTATTCGTTTTTGTAATATTTTTCTGGTATTATTAGTGGGAGAGAAGAGACTCGATTCATAATGAATTTTTTTGCATAAAGACTTTTTTATTCGTAATTTTTTAACGTAAAAAAATATCTTACCCGCTTTCCATTGCTACAATTTCAATATTGCGCTAAACTTAAAATTTCAACGAAAATAATAAATAAGAAACAAATAAATAAAACCAGCGGTTATTTTAACAAAAAAAAACCGGACAAGTGCGAGTCGGACTCACCCATCGAGGGTTCCGTACTTTTTAGTATTTGTTGTTATAGCGGCAACAGAAATACATCATCTGTGAAAATTTCAACTGTCTAGCTATCACGGTAGACGGACAGACGGACAGCGGAGTCTTAGTAATAGGGATCCGTTTTTACCCTTTGGGTACGGAACGTCGGAAAAGGTGGTCACGTTCAAACTGACATTAAAAAAAACACAATCTCAGGCCAGTGTCACTATTTTGTGACACTGGCCTGAGACTCAGATATATTAAATATATCAAAACGGGTCACTCGCGTTTTGAGTCGAAAAATTTTGGGAATGATCCCAAAATTTTTCGACTTTTTAATACTTTAAACCCCGCTTTTTTAATACTTTAAAGGTTTTGCCACACCTTTGATTAAGTATACTTACCCACACAACGAAGCGAAAATTACATCAAAGATCAACAATTTAACTTGCAAAGATTCAGTTCGAAAATTTTAATAAATGTTCAAGTTTATACAAGCTACAGACAATTTAGAGCGCGTCATATCAAATATTTAAACTTCTGATTCCTTAACGAGCCTTGGGATTATGAAATCAGTTTTGCCGTGAATTTATAGCCGATGTAAATCTTCAATCAGTTTGTGACGGTTCCCTGGAAATTATCGAATGGGGAAATTAAGAATGATGCATTGTTTATTTTGTTTACGTCTCAAAAAGGCAACGTAACAATTTACTTTCAGTGGACGTAGGCTATGTTACGAATGCAACTTTTGTAGGTACACAATTTCGTACTTTTGTACGCAAAGGAAACAATATTTAATAAACATGGTGGCAATAACCTCGGAGAAAAACAGTACATATTCAGTTCTGGCTATAAATAAAACGATCAAATTAAAATCAGTTCACAAACACCCAACAAAATATTATTAAATACATATTATCCAGATCATACAATGAAAACACAGTTATGACACAACTTCAACTTAGCTTGGAGGCCAATTCTGTTTTATCAATTTGATATGGTTTGCATCTTATTTTGATACGACCATGAGTCAGCGTGCACCGATCAGCATGAGCTGCTAACAGTGTTTAGTTTTCACGAAAAATGCAAGGTATAAGGCATCTCGCATTATTGATGCAGGTGAGATCAAAATTAGACCAAAAGTTGGTGAAGTTAAAATAAATAGTAAATATTATGCTATCATTTTACACAAATATAATTTAGGCTTGTGGTCTGATTTCTGATAACTAGGTGACGATATTATAAAATAAATATACATATAATTATCTAAACCACCTTTTTAGCAAACAGATAATACGTCTACGAGCGATACTCCAAATTCCACCAAAATCCAAAATTCATATATATGTACAAATTACATAGGTACTTATTAAATACATAGAAAACAGCCCCAACTCTGGAACAAATAAATGCTCTTACGAGGATTTGAACCCGGGACTTCCTGCTTGGTAGGCAGGGTCACTACCGACTGGTTAGGCTAAGAGGCCATTAAAAATTGTTGTTACAGAATGGGCCCCTAAGCCTTCTTACGCGTACATGAATACAGACGTTGAAGTTTTACTTTTATTGCGCATCCCCTGACAGACGTGATTCAAGCGCTGATATACTTGGCTTGGAGTCTTTTTATGTCCTCATTTTTCCTTTGTGTCCCGTTTTACGTTAGTATAAAATATTATATTCAATAACTTTGGTTTATATTTGATGTTTTGTAGCTTCACAAGAAGCTTGTTTGCTTGAGTCAAATATTATATCTAGGCGTGATTATATGTATGCATGAGGAGACGATCCTGACATACCTCTTTCGCTTCCTTCAC
Organism: Cydia strobilella; assembly: GCF_947568885.1. Classification (NCBI taxonomy): domain Eukaryota; kingdom Metazoa; phylum Arthropoda; class Insecta; order Lepidoptera; family Tortricidae; genus Cydia; species Cydia strobilella. The sequence continues at coordinate 7,443,794 of NC_086060.1, forward strand.
TTTCATAACATTCCTCATACACGCTCGCCGGTTTAGGGTGCTCTTGACCTGGCCTTTCTTCAGGATTTCCCCGATCTGATCTATTGTTTCTATACAATTTTAAAATAATTAAATTTTATAGCGTCATGAAATATCTCCATAGTTGTGTAGAAATTAATTTTGATGATTTTTTCATTTTATTTCGTATTTATTTCATACGGCAGATGATCCTGATTAATCATTTTGTTATGTTTTCATCTTGTTTTGATACAACGTTCACGATCGTCTTGGTGTTTTTTTTTTATGAAATAGGAGGCAAACGAGCAGACGGATCACCTGATGGTAAGCGATTACCGCCGCCCATAGACACCTGCAACACCAGAGGGGTTGTAAGTGCGTTGCCGGCCTTTAAGATGGGAATACGCTCTTCTACGCATTCCTATGAAAGATTTCGCTTTTCTGTATCTACCAGTAAATTTCTAACTGATGCCATAGTTATTATTGCAGTATCAGATGGGTTAAATGACCCCCCCTTTTTCGCACCGGAAGTGGCTATCTTTTTTGTACTTTCGGCAAGTTCCGCCGTGGCAGACTATGAAATTCGGACTTAGCATCACTTTTATGGGAAACCATTGATTGGTGCGCATCTTACGCAGGAGTTTCATTGCATTTCGTATACACTAAACGTGAGCGATCTTCAAGGCCATATGAGTCGCTTAACTTCAAACTCAGGTAAATCCATCTGTTAGATTATGCTATTTTGGTACTAAGAGCGACACAATATATCAAAAGAAAATCAAAACCGCAACAAGTTGTTAAATGAGAATCTGCCACTAGGTTTCTGACAGTCGGATACGATCTATCTAATATCGATAATATGATGTTAAGGATGTAATTAAAAAATACATTTTATTTGAAAAGTTGACCTTACAGCCATGTATGTGCAATTTTAGCAACGAGGAAATATAAATTAACGGAAAAACGCTTTAGATTAATCATATTCGAACTTTTATTAGGCATAGTAGTCCACTCCGAACTGAGAACTCGCGATTCGCCAAAAACTATACAGTGGATCAGTCATCTGTTTAATTTTCGACGAGATTGAACAAACAATTTAGAAATTCAAAATGGCTGCCGTTTTTTTTTTACAATTTTGACTACGGATTAACGTTAAAGGGCCTTTCAGATCCTCATCAATTTTCATTATGATCAGATATCCATTTTCATTATGATCGGAATTCATAATAAACTAAATTTACTCTAGTACTTAATAAGTTTTTAGGATATATAATAGATAATAAATTAACACGTAAAGATCACATACTTATAGAAACTATGTAGCAAACTCTCTTCGACAAATTTTGCGTTACTTAAACTCAAACTTTTAAAAAATTCAGGAACTTTAACGATGGTCTATTCAATCCCTACTAAATTCTGTGAGGATCATGTGTAGGTACGGTGGCAACCGACGGGACTCAGGCAAACCTCTCTTTGGAAATCTAGGGCATAATGACGGTAATGTTATTTACGACGGCGGTTATTTATCTGTAATTCTTTGCTAGAAATTCACATTCATTTATTTAAAGTATTTGATGCTTGTAACGACATACCATGTAATGCACATAAGTACTACTTTTTCGTGAATAAATGAAAAAGCAAAATAGTATAAACAAACTGATGTTCATTGCATACTACCACATGGTTACATAACATGGTATTTAAACCTTCCATTAAAAAAAACCTTGTCAGATTTTAAGTAACACGTTATTTTAAAACCCCTTACAAATCGGCAAAATCATATTTTCGTATTGAAAACGGCTTTCATTCAAGATTTGACCTTCAGTAAACAAACATTTGTACCAGCTGTTTGTAATTTCAAGCGAAATGTAATTTAAACCGATTTCTCATTTATTCATGCAATATTACCATCGAGCTAACAGATTGATTTACGTGATTTCCAACTTTTACTTATCTGTTCATGAAGTTCCTGTTGGGAAAGGTAAATCGGTTCCAGCGGAAACATTGGCACAAACGTAACTCAAGGTTAGTACATTATAGGTATACATAATATAATAGTGAGTAAAAATACGACAACAACAACAACAGGTAAGAAGATTTTATCATTTTCCTAGAGGTGTCAAAGCATTTTCCACAGCTCACTTCAAGCCTGAGGTCCGCGATGCTTACCTTTACCGAATAAAATTGAATATCAAATAAAATTTCGTACTTAAGTCAATTGGTACGAGCCGGGGTTCGAACCTGCGACGCCTTAAGAGTCACACGAACCCGCCGCCAGAAAGTCGCTCCCATACAATTGAAGTTATACTCTCATTTTAAAATGACATGCTTAAATTAGAAGAAACATAACATAAACAGTTACGTAACATAATATATATCTATGTCCAGGCGCGGCTTCCTCTAAGGAGCGCTTGTGCAGTGCACTCCCATAAATAATCATAATGAAATTATAGTGCCTAATTAATATATTACTCTTTAAGATCTATCGTACAAAAGTAAAATACCAATTAAATAATTACCTTTATTCATTATAAGTTTATAGACGGCCTATACTACTCGGCCTACTCCTATAATTTCATAGGAATCATAGGTAACGCGCGAAGCGGAGCGCTTTGGATTGCGCTCCTATGAAAAAGATTTAGTACATAAAATCAATAGGAAATTCAATGAGAGCGAAAGAGAAGTTTCGCTACAGTTCCGCACGTGAAACAGAAGATTTTCTATGAAGAAAGAGGTAAAATTGGAGCGGCGCTCCGTAGCCCGTTTGACCTTGCGCCCTCTCGTCGAATGCGCGCGCATTGTGCGCGCTATATTGTCACTTGTTTGTAAACAGACCTTAGTTAGTAGTCAATTTTAAAGTACGCGCGTGAATGGAATTTTGGCATTTTTTTATTATAAATAATTAACCAAGAGTTTAAGCAGTAAGTGCACATAATTTGTTTGTTGTGAGGTATTTAAAATGAATGAATTTAACGGGAGAATGTGAAAAAAGTTTACAAAATCGACTCGAGTTCAATATAAAAGGAAAACCTTGAACTTTCGTAACAATGTTCGTCAAAAACAAAAACTTATATGTCATTAAATAAGATCAATATGCAAAAACACCGTGGTTGTGTTATGTCGCTGTGATAAAAGTAACTAGGTGTTTTAGTTTATCGTGTTACCTACCTAAGTACATATGTCTTGTTTGGAGCGGGCGCGGGCGGGCCGGGCGACGGCTGTGCGGTGAGTTTGCTTGGACCGAAACCGATGTGTTAACAATTTAGCACATATTTCCATAAAATTTTAAAACAACATTCACAACCTAGAATCCATTTGTAAAATGAGCTGCAGTTAGCGTCTATCGGTAGTCAAGATATTCGTAATAGCGAAATTCTATAAGAGAGTTCAATGACCGTATTTTGTGTCGGTTAATTGAATGTGTAGTTTTTTACTGTGATAGTGAACACCCATAATATAGAATCACCAGCCGCCGCTGTCTATGTCTGGTACTAGTTTTCGCTGCAAAAAAAGTTTATACATAGAAAATAGGGTGAAAGTTTTTTATGTACATTTTCTACTCGCTCTAATGTATAGGCTAGGTTTGTGTGACTCTTAACGCGAGATTGGCTCAAATAAAAAAATCACTTGAAATAAAAATCAATTCTTAGTCCTTATACTCGTTACAGAGCTACGTGGTCAATTGGCAGTGTCAGGAACAGATATTGCGTGCTGTATAATTTCTCGCTCTTTTTGCGGTTCGAGGTCATAGTGGCAACCTTGTTCAAGTGTTCGTCTGTCGTCGTCGTAAAAAATAAGTTTTATTTTACACTGATTTAAACTTTCACGATTTTTACTCATTATTATTCACAACGACGGGACTTAATCGCCGAATTCTACAGATCGTGGGTTTTATAGTAGAAAAATCCGTGAAGCCATTGAAATCAAAAACATAGAAATTTCAATCGAGACGAAGGTTTTAAGATCTCATCCACATGGAACCCATGTCATTAGTAAGTGTAAGCGAAAACAAATATCGAAAGTTGAAAAATCGAATATTGTGAGTGTTGTGTGTCGACCCGGTGACATCCCTAGTACGAAAAACGTTCAAGTTAATAAACAAGACCAAGTGCGCCTAGAAGATGTTGATGTCAACTTGAGCCAGTCTTCTCCGAGACCACGGGGACAACGCCGTCCTCGAAACGTTGGTGAAATTAAAACTTATTTTACGCGATTAAGTCCCGTCGTTGTGAATAAGAATGAAGTTTTGTTTTATCATTATTATGGACTTTATCGGATCAAGGCACAGCACCAGCACAAGGCAAGGCACTAAACTAAAATACGATAAAATTAAATAAAAAAAAAATACAAATGGACTATATTAATTTTGAATTATTGCGATTTATTTTTTACTTAGTGACACTCAGGCCAATTCGAATGTGCATGTGACATCAAACTGATATTTGAATGATATTGGAATATTTGGAATCATGTCAGAGCGAAATGAAACGTTAAACATGTACAAATTAAATATAAATTTCGCGTTCCTCTCCTTTTAAAACGAAAGCGTATTTTTTGCTAGGAAACCGTCACGACAATCTAACGGAAGGAAAGCGGCCCAACGCCGGTGTTTCTGCTGGGTCGGAACACAATGAACTTCAGTTGCAGTATCACTTTAGATAGGTTATCACTAAGCGCCACTTGCACCATCCCACTAACCCGGGGTTAACCGGTTAAACCTACTGCGGCGTTTCCGTCTATGCCGTTGAGGGGGGTGCAATGGGGTCGCGAGCATGTCGACCACGGCACCCCCCCGGCAGTCCTGGCCCGGTTGAACCGGGACTTCACACCAGGTCGGGAAGAGTCAGCAAACGCATAACTAACCCTCCCCCCTTCCGTGTAGGGCAATATTATGCGGGTCTCCTACCCGCTGCCCTACTGGGGTATGGAGCGGTGTACAGCGGCAAACCGCCTGCGCCTCCTTCCCATGCGCCTTCTTCGGATCGGATGAGCGTTCGGGGCTTCCTCACGTTCCATCTCCTCGGTCTCCTTTTTCAAAATGACTGTGTCGCAAAAGGAGACCACCGCGTCCCAACATCTCTCGCCGCTCAACATGGCCGCCACTACGTTGTGCAGCGAGAGATCATTCGTCCCAATAACTATCTCCATCGCCCTACGCTCCACGGCCCAGCGCTTGCACACCTCCAAAGTGTGCTGGGCCATGTCGTCCGTCTCACCACACTGGTGGCAGGCTGTGGTAGGCTCACGACCTATCCTGTGCAAGTAGTGACCGAAGCACCCGTGTCCGGTCAACACCTGCACCAGTCTATACCCCAGCCTGCCGTGCGTTCGGTCAAGCCATCCGTCTAGGTACGGGAGAACCGCCCCTATGGTGCGGGTTCCATAGGGGGAGTTCTCCAGTAACCGGTTAAACCTGGAGTTATCATGGTTACTAGCACAATTCGACACTGGGTTAACGGTTTAACGGGTTAACCCCGGGATAGTGGGATGGTGCAAGTGGCCCTAAGTAATGTAAATTTTGCTTTTTAGTCAAGCAAGGCTTATGTGGCAGGAAGTTTCTGGAGCAACGCACAGTTGAGGATCGCCAACCATCTTGCTTGTAAAGATGGTAATTTTGTAGCGTAGAGCGATGGCGGAAAAATGTAGCAGGTGTTAATCTGAGCAATTCTTCGGAACGCTTCCCGTTCGAATCTCGTCAAAAATTGTGTATTTATAATTTTTCTTACGCTCTCCCATCGGTATTTACCGGTAGGTTATTTATTCAACGTACAAACTTTGCCCCAGTAGAATAAGTCTGAACCACGTTGAAACGTAATCCAGGATTAAGCTGAGTTTAACTTTCCTGCAATTGAAATACAACTTTGCACTAGGTTAATATTCAAGTTGAAGTGGATTCCAACGTAGTGCTGGACTATTTAATTGATAAAACTTATTGGCACTCAGAATTTGCACTTAATCTGCTTAACGTTGGATTTTAAATTTTAAGCTGAGTTTCCTAAGTTTAAAATTGAATACTGATATTTTGTTCTGGAATAAAAGGATAATCTGGGGAGAACCTTCTATCAGCTGAGACCATCTACAAGCTCTTTCGTCGCTTCTAACTCGTCGTCGTTTGTATAGGGGAGAACGAGGTGAGTTGCTACAGAGGAAAGTTGTGTCATTGTCATTGATTTTTGGAACCTATTAACTGTTAGCGAGCTCGCAACAGTGCGCGTTTGTTAGCTAGTAACTTAAACTAACAAACGCGCGCTATTGCGAGCTCGTTATTAGTTAATAGATTTCAAAAAATTGATGATGTCACAACTTTCCTTAAGTAAGATAGTTCTTACACTATGATAGTCTTGCTTATCCGATTAAAATTTTCAGACTTTCAATAATTAGAAGTGGTGAAAATTTATTAAGTAATTTAAGCGTTTATTCTCTACCATTAAAAATATTTACTGTAACATAAAAAAATCACAGGTCAAGAAATATATGAAATGTTTCAAACGACCCATACAGGAGCTAATAGGTATCCCCAAGTACACGAGCAGACGAATCGTCTCGTGGTAAGCAATTACTGCCAAATACTGTCGCCCATGGACACCTGCAACACCAGAGGGTAAGTGCTAAGTGCGTTGCTGTCTGGTCGACTCGGTCAGGAAATACCGCGGGCGACAGTTCATTCCAAAATGTAGCTGAGCGAGACAGGAAGTTTCTGGAGAAACGCAATTGAGGACTGCCAACCGTCTAAGTGGTGAAGATGAAAAAGTGTTCGCGTAGAGCGATGGCGGAAAGAAGCGGCATGGATTAATCCGAACAATTCCTCGGAGCACTCTCCGTTATTCATTCCCTTTTAACTGCTCCCTTCATCATGCCAGGGTAGACGTGTAGTTGTAATTTTTCGGATCAATGAGAGTATTAATAACCTTACGTCCCGGTTGGGTGCGCATCACATCGGCTTTGTAAGATACTGTGACGAGATTGCGATAATTTACAATACAGTTTTTATTCATTTTCATACAAAAAAACGTCAAAATAAGTTTTAAACTAACATGGTCTTATAGATCCGTAGCTTAGTGCGTCTACTAAGAAGCTTGGACAGCGCAGAACTGCAGCGTAAGGTTTTTTGAGTGCGGATGTTGATTGCGTCCTCCCTTGTATGTGTATCAGTGACAGTGCCTAAGATACTTAAACGGAGCACAATGTAGCCCAGTAAATCCTAGAAAAAGATTGTTTATTTCATATATATTCCATATATTTACTAAATTAAATACATCAGTTAAGTATTTATGTTTTCTGGTTCTCGTTGTACACTATTTTTATGCTTAAAAATTACCTCCAATCTAACATAACCACAGGCAATTCCTTTACAAATATAGCCTGTCACTTCATACTTGTAAGAAAATTATGCTTAAGATTAACCTCTCAACATTACCGCAGCAAACTTTGTCAGTAGAATTAGTTTTAACTTATCTAAGTATTAAACAACCATGCTTTGTTATCTGCAACTTTGCTACAAGGAATTAAAGTTGGAATTCCAAACGCAATTCCAGGATAATTGAGTTAAAGTTATTGGCACATTTAGAACTGAGTTTGCACTTAATCGGCTTAGTTGTTGCAGTTTGAGCTTTAACTCGCGTTAATAAAATTCATAATTGAATTGTGGTGTTTTGTTTTGTAATGCAAACCACCATGTTTCATGCATAGTTGTAATATCTAAGATAAGTTAATAGGTATAGTTTTAATTTTTTCAACTGAGCTTGTTCACTTACCTGTACTAACAATGGCATTGTATTATTACAATTTGTTCGCGTAGCCGCTAACCAGTTACTTAACTACAAAATAAGTTAGAAGTGCATTGCATATATGTATATTGAATATTTACTTTATTCCTTGTTGAATGGGGTTAAAATGGTCTAAAAAGATAATATCATATTCAATCTTTTGTGAAATCATATCCACCTTCTTAGCCACGAGGGTCGTATTCTGGTGTTAAATAAAAGATGTAGAAAGATAAAAAAGTGTGTGCGTGTAATCTTTACGCGCAATTGAAGTAAAACTTCTTTGACGATGACGGTTATCGCTATGTTGGCACTTTGACGTGTATCCTTTTGTGCGTGTGTCACTACTGAGCGTTACTTCCGTTATTTTGTTATTATCATTAGGATAATAATATTCATAACACAATGCTTTTGCGATTACGTATTTTCACACCACTACATATAGCCACCACTATATCATAATATCACTGTGATGACGTTCGGATATCAAATGTAGCTGCTTTCCTGTTGCGGCGTCGTTATTGCCGCCGTATCTTCAATTTCCTTGAGAAAATGAGTGACGTTTACCGCCGCATTGCTGCCGCGATTATGATGTTCATTCCGTCGATCATTTTAACAAGGAAATTTATTGATAGAGCGGCGGCAATAACGACGCCGTGACAGTAATGCAGCTGGAATTGACATCCAAACATCTTAAATGTTTTATTGACTCATGAAAGATCTCTAAAGATCTATTTCTAGATACATTTTCAAATTTTGAATTTTTACCTCAATGTGAACGAGCCGTTAGAACAACATACAGCAATATTTTACTAAGTTAAGAAGAATTTCATGTATAGAGAATTTCAAGCAGTAAATTCCCCAATAATTCGGCTCAGTGGCCTAATAGAAACTTTGAGAAGATTTAAGTATTCTCTGAAACTAGACTAGAGTGTACTCGATCTTGCTTAGTTCGAGACTAGTATTATATAATCTGTGGTTCGAGGCTCGAGTAGGAGCAAAACTTGCGGTTCAGAACATTCTGGAACGACATCAGAGGGTCTACTGTGAATACCGAAGTTAGCAAATTGCGGGCATCTTTCTCTTACTCATATAAAGGAGTAATTCGAGTGACAGGGAAAGATGCTTGCTATTTGAGAACTTCGGTGTTCGCGGTAGGCTCTTAGCGCGGGCACCAATGGAATGGAGCGAATTTTACAAGTCTCGTATTGGATTGATATCAGCCCATGTACAGTCGCCATCAGAGATATCGGAGCGGCCAAGGTGCTCACAAATATCTGAACACGCCTCTATTGTCAGGGCGTTAGGGTGCGTGTTCAAATATTGTGACCGCCTCGGCCGCTCCGATATATCTGATGGCGACTGTACTGGCGGTCACAGAAATATCAGTGGGTAAGTATTTAAATTTCATGTATTTTTGATTTAAAATATCAGAATGTGCGGGTTTTTTCGAAGCATGCATTTCCGAAATGGATTTTGCATAACTACGACGAATGAAATCCTATTGAAATGCATTGAAATTTTCAATATTTTTTCAATTCAAATTTGGCGAGTTTTCTTAAATAATATCGATATCTTCACAAAACTAAATAATGCGTTCTTTTTTTACGAAAAACATATTAGGTAGGTAATATTTGGATAGGTACACAAATTGAATAAAACAGTCATAATGTATATAGTCCAAAGGTAGCAAAAAGTGATTGTAAAATTAATTTAAATTAGTTATAAATATTATAATGTATATTTGGGTTAGGTTAAACAGTGCGAACTTAATTGGCGGTTTGAGGCCGTTTTGTAATAAGTTGTACAAATTGAAAAGTGAGTTAACTGACATTGATGAATTTAAAGGCAGGTAACATTCAGATTCAGACTGCAACAGCATTACTGCTGTAATTTTTCGTTTTATCGAGACATTGATATTAAATTTGACGTTTCCTGTAGTAATGACGTCGGCTGCAGATTTCCGGCGCGACATTCCTGCAGCAAATTATAAAATCGATGTAAATATTTCAATTAAAAACAAAATACCTCTGTTAACATTTAAATAACGCTGTAGTAGTCTAGTAAGTTAAAAAACCACAACCGAATACAAACCTTCTTAGAATTGAAGTCAGTTAAAAATCGTCCTGAACTTACAAGTACATACGTCTCATATGCACTGAATAAAATTTACCGATAAATGAATTTAATTCGTCACTGCAAAATGGTTGGAAATGTAAAATTTAATTTCAACTGCGCATTAACTCATTTTCCGATAACAGAGGACAATGATCGTGTGTAATGCGGTGAGTTGGGTAAATTCATTTAAATTGGTAACCGATAATTTTATCTTTCATTTTAACTGGAAATCGGGAAGTGGTTGTTATGTGAAATTTTGTTAGTTGAACAAGCGGGTATAATTACGAGTAATCTTAAGAATAATAAAATCTTATAGACCAGTATTTAGTTCATGCTTTCACCTATTACGTTTTAGATTCCATTAACTCTCATTAGCCCTTACGTTTCCTGTGCGTGCTAGGTAAGCAGGTATTTATTTTGTAATCCTGTTATTATTTGCTATACCTATTTCTTACTATTATACTACCTGAATATAATTATTAATTTCCTAATAAATTAATTGTCTTTAATTTATTAGGATCTAATTATACAAACTTAACTGTAATTTATTTGAAAATTGACCAATATAAACATTTCGTAGAAACGTATAGATCTTAGATACAAAATGTGTCATCATCTTCCTCGCGTTATCCCGGCATTTTGCCACGGCTCATGGGAGCCTGGGGTCCGCTTGACAACTAATCCTAAGAATTGACGTAGGCACTAGTTTTTACGAAAGCGATTGCCATCTGACCTTCCAACCCAGAGGGGGAAACTAGGCCTTGTTAGGATTAGTCCGGTTTCCTCACGATGTTTTCCTTCACCGAAAAGCGACTGGTATAAATATCAAATGATATTTCGTACATAAGTTCCGAAAAACTCATTGGTACGAGCCGGGGATTTGAACCCGCGACCTCCGGATTGAAAGTCGCACGCTCTTACCGCTAGGCCACCAGCGCTTACAAAATGTGTATAAGAGGGATATAAAATAATAAATCACGGCTTATTCATGTTTTGTTTCCAAAATCTCTGTTCAAATTATTTTCACTCTTAAACAAACCGAACAATATCATGGTAATTTATGGGCAAAACCTCACGGAATATCAACGAGTACATCTGTTTTTGCCCATCCATTTTACTACAGCACATGACGATACCAGACGATACCACAGTAAATATGTGCATACATTTCCTACTAACTGTTGACTTTTGCAAGTTTTTATAACGCAGACTTTTTTCGTTCGATTTTCAATCTTCGTCGTTTTTCATAAGATTGTTTTTCCAATAGATACTTGGAAAAAGATAAGAGTTTCAGAAAATAAATCAACAGCTAAAGGTGTAACTTGGATTTGATTTGTAGGCCCAAAGTGAATGCGAATGTTAAATTCAGCAACCAATATGGGTAAAGTGAGGATTTTGCCTTCTGGTGGTTGAGGGTGACGTAAGTAATAGGTATATAATCGCCACCTATTATGCATAATGTACTGTACATTATCGCCCATATAAATTTAAATAATAATAAAAAATCTTGTACTTGTATCATTAATGTAAGATGAAAATTTAGAAACATGAAATACTGTAGTTTTTTTTTTACATCAGTTAATTTTTTCTTTTCTTTAATTATTTTCTAAAAAAAAGGAAAAAAGGTCCATATTATTAGCCTAAGCTAAGTAATTTCCAAAATATGGACCTTTTTTTCTTCTGAAGGGAATGCGATTTCCCCTACATTTATTACAATCAGAATAGAGATCCCGAAATGAGCGTAAACAGATTACGCCATTACGTAGAATGCTCGAGCACACATCATCTCGCACCATTCGGTCCATGTCTTGACATCTGTTACACTAATTCAGCGCGATTATTCAAAAGTTGAAGGAACTTTGACATTCAGACAAGTTTAGTGTGTAAGTGTTGACGGACCGACTGACGGACGGACGGGCGGACCGATGGACAAACGGACATGACGAAACTGTAGGGGTTCCATTTTTGCCATTTTGGCTAGATAGTTTTAGAAAGGCGTATTTACATTCAACTAGTTAGTAACCAGGCAATGTAAAAATTACACAATTTATCACTCAAAAATTATTTATTTGCATTGATAGAGTATAGGGATGTTAAAATAAAATACATTGTGTTATGTAACGACACTTTATTTAGTGACACGTTTTATACAATTTAAACGCAACAGCAAAATCAAGTGTGACAATGTGAAAAGACAAAAAGTTAAACAAATATACGAGCGGCAATGATCGGCTGAAAAACGAAACGGTGAATATTCAAGTTTATTTCCAAATGGTCCTCCGGTGACAAAGGAAAAAGGGATTAAAAAACTTCGTCTCTGTTTGTTTTTATTATTGTTTTCCATTGGACGAAACGAGTGTCGAGCGAAATTCGACTGTATTAATAACGAGGAAGACTCATTTTTAGCAGCCGGCAATATGCTAAAGTTGGAATTTTAGCCTGATATTTATTAGGGTCTTTGTTCGTTTTGTGCGTGCGCGTGTCCATTGTTGATGAGAGCGTGACCATTGTTGGTGAGCGCATGCCACTCGCTTATACGCAATGGTCACGCGCAGAGAAGATGCAGACTATAAAATAAAAATAAAATAAATAAAATTCATTTATTTCAAGCTATTTAGCTCATACAATTACAATTACAATTTAAAAATACAATTAACATTACAATTTAAAATAATAATAATAATAATAATACATAAATACATAAGAAAAATAATAAATAAAGAGAATAATAATACAATTTACATTAAAAATAAAAGTCTATACCTATAGAAGTGTCCTACGTGGGCGATTTCGTTGCGAACGCGAACGCCGTGGGGCCGTCGCGCCGCGCCGCGTTGCTTCGCTTCGCGTTCGCGAGTTGATCGCTTACGTAACACGCAGCGTAAGCCCCCGGACCGAATTTTTGCGGGGCTCTAGGTAAAATTAAACTGGCAATCGGGAATCGCCTGACCTCGTACAATCTATGAGAATGTCTGAGCATAACTTTATAACAAAGTTCGGTTTGATGAAAAAGATAAGAGCAATTTGATGTCCGTTGCTATCAATAAAACCGGAGTTTTCAACTTTGATCCGTTGAGCCATCTATAAATTGGTGGTTAATAAAAGCTGGAAGTATTTTTTGAAATTGCTTTAATGAAAAATATCGAGTAAAACTTGACTGGAATGGGAGGGACAAAACGTTGTAGCTGACGATAAAAATCATCAACAAAAATAGCGTACTATTTAATTATATTCTGAAATACCTAACTTCAGAAGTATATTTTATAAACCGACCTATCCAATTTTTTAATAATAAAAATATCACTTTGTCATGTATGACGGTACGGATTGTTGATACAGTTTCCATCAGATATGTGTCAGCCACGATGCTCAAAAATATCTGAACACTTTAACGTCTTCATAAAACAGGCTAATAAGGCTTCATAAGGCTTGTGTTGTGGGTACTCAGACAACGATATATATAAAATGCCCATGAATGACTCGTTGTCGTGAATGAAACGTTGCCGTCCAGAGCAGACCTGGTGCCGGACTATTATTGCAGAGGCGAAGGCTATTGGGGAAGACTTGGAGCGATGTCAAGCACAAAGCTCAAGACCGATCCAGATGGCGGCGCACTGTGGCCCTGTCCTCTGCCCCATCTAGGGGACATAGGACAATCAAAAAGTAAGTCAAGTCATGAATGGCTCGAGAACAAATGCCTGTGCTTATCACAAAGCTCGTGATTATGAAAAAAATATATTAAATTTTCTTAACCATGTAGAAATAAAGCATGTAGGAAGTACATATGTACTGCTGCTAATTTTAGAAATGGCAATACACATCAAAATTAAGGTCGCATTTATATTTATCAAAATTAAACTTTATTGTCTGCGCATCTTTTCATCTCTTTATTACAAACACTCTTTTGTCTTAAAACTTCATTAGAATCACGAAATCAAATGAAATTTCATGGCGGATTCCATTATGCTTCTTCTTCTTCTTCGCGTTATCCCGGCGTTTTGCCACGGCTCATGGGAGCCTGGGGTCTGCTGGACAACTAATCCCAAGAATTGACGTAGGCACTAGTTTTTACGAAAGCGTCTGCCATCTGACCTTCCAACCCAGAGGGGAAACCAGGCCTTATTGGGATTAGTCCGGTTTTCTCACGATGTTTTCCTTCACCGAAAACCAACTGGTAAATCAAATGATATTTCGTACATAAGTTCCGAAAAACACAGTGGTACGAGCCGGGGTTTGAACCCGCGACCTTCGGATTGAAAGTCGCACGCTCTTACCGCTAGGCCACCAGCGCTTGGCGGAGTTGGCGGATTCCATTATGCGTTCATTTAAAATATAATAGAGTCACATCAAAGGCATGTTTGACTTTAATTAGTGAGTTCCATACAATGTTTATATTGTATACTTCTCATTACGATGTAAGCCATGATGCTGTAAATATCACATCGCTTATAGAGTTTAGTTTCAATCAAGGAACAATTAGGAAATATTTGATTTTTAAATCAAAATTGGTTTATGTATTTAGTTTGGAGTTGCTCACAGAATCTTTGAGCTGTTTGTTCTGCTTAATAATATATATTTGTAGCCTAAAATGGCATATCTATTGAATATTCCCAAAATGTCATATCGTCTAAACCTCGATTCAAAAAGGCTTATCGAATTTACCAACAGAATCTACGTTACATTCCAATTCCAAGTGATACCTAGCTTTAGCATCTGTTAGTAAAATATTGAAATTCGAGATAAATCCGATTCGTCATCCCATTGGATTTATTTGATACAACTGTGTTTCTAAAGGCTCCTACAGACTTAGTTATAATATTCGGAAATGTGAAATATAAAAGGTAATTAACTTACTAGTATGCTTTATGTTATTAAAGTTATACTTCGTTAAAGTTATCTTTAATCAAACATTGAAAATAAAGTAAATTGTTACTACGTGTTTCCGTAGGTACACCATGGTATAGACGACTTAAAAAATATTGAATTATGCAAGAAAAAAATATCGATTGCACGTAGAAAAGTGACCTACTTTTTCAATTACTTAGTTTGACGAAAAAGGTTGTACAAACGTGGCTAAGATACTAAATAATGTAGTTCGTTATTATTGTTATTAATCACGCAAACAGCATACAATACATATTGAAATTGAAAAAAAAAAATAGTTACAGTACCGGCCAATAATATATCACCTCCATATTTTTACGGTATAACTTTTTTTTTTATATTTGTGAGTGACTTCCACCTCACTGTTTTAGGTAGTCTAGTAGTTTCCTTTATACGAGCGATGAGAAAAATTTGGTCTCATGTAATGGTTTTTTCATAGAGGTTTTTTTAATATATTGTTAACTTCATTTTTGAAATAGAGTTTTTTTAAGTAATATGCTGAGTATCCTATTGTAACTCACAGTATTTTATTGCAATATTCATCATATATTTGTATAAAATGACTAGTAAAGTATGCAATCTACAAACAAACCTATATTGTTTAGTCTATACAAGCTCATACTAAAACACTCAAAGGTGATATATTATTGGCCGGTACTGTAACTATTTTTTTACAGTACCGGCAGTATTCAATCTAAGCAATTTGCTTATCCTTATTCACGGGTGAAGAGGCCCTTACCAATCGATTGGGGTATTATTGTCAGATAATCTCAGCTTAGCCAAAATCTGTTGTTGATCTGTAAGCCAAATGCAATTTATTTGATGTTTGGCATTTCGAGTGGAATTATATTTCAGACGGCTTTGATAATTCATTGGGTTTTAGATTTCAATGGTATAATGTTGCTTTCTGTTTGTATTGGAGACATTCAATCTCGGGCTTAAAGATTTCGGAAGTGAGAATAAATTCAAAAATAAAATAAAAATCTTGCTTAGAGCACTGTATTTGAGGTCACATCACACGACTGAAAAAATTGGATGTCGTGTGTTTGGGTTCAAACTAACTAATGAGTTGATCCTAACCAACGAAGTATGTGTCATTTTACCAGTTGTTCTTTTAACTATTGTGACGTAATTAAAGCTGGTAATGATAATGAATTGATGATACAGAACCACTAGTAGTAACGTAAGGCATGACTGTGCAAACAAGTGTCATTGTGAAGGATGAGGAATTGGAATTTGTTGATATTTAAATACTAGAAATAAACATAAGCTCACAGTGCCCTTCACTTGACTCCATAAAATTAAAAAATCATTCATGGTAATTGTGTAAGATTTTATGATAAAGTTCCAAACCATATTACTGAATTTTATTATCAATTAATCAATTTAAGAATTATGTACAGCGTAAACTTATTTCTAAAGCTTATTATACCACACAAGAATACATGAATGATAAAACAACGTGGGATTAATTGTGATTCGAAATGATTAATTATTTATAAGGTATATTTGATTAATGATGAGGAAATGGATATTCCAATGTTATGTATGTACCTACTTCTTTTGTGTTTTTTTTACATTTAGATTTTATTCTAGAAACATTCTAGACTAGTATTTTTTATACATTTTTTATGTTTGATGATCATTTTGTGAAATACTTAGTATTAAATTTGATCTGTATAATAATTCAATATTATTATGGAATAATGTTAACATCAATAAATTGCTGTGATAATTAGCTTAAGATAATATATATGTACATAATACTTATCATTCGTAAGTGCTTCTTGCTAGGTCTACATGAATAAAGTATAATTTGAGCTCAGCTGAACTGTATACGATACTTTGTCGATTTTCATTTACTTTCGCTGATTTATTCACGTCATGTTTAATTCGTATTAACAGACTGAATTATATACACCCGAGAGCAATAAAAAGTGGTCACTTCGCAATAAAATATTAAATTAACTTCCTAGTGTGCATGTATTTTGTACAGTGACTTTATACCGTGTGTTTTCTGTAACAGGAGCATTAAATTAAACTGTAGGCTGTACTCCTCAAACTGACCATCATTAATATTTTGTTCAGCAACTTTTAAAAATAACTTGTCATTTGATTTTCATTACACTTTAAAGTTTATTCTAAGACGCAATGTATTGCAAAATTTGCTATGTTTAAAGGGTGACAAGCAACGTCAAACACACAGATGGCAGCGTACATTGAAAATAATATTTAATTAGTATGAAAGAGATATAATCTAAAAATTTCATAATTTTAAAAAGTTGCTGAACAAATGTTGGTCAGTTTGAGGCGTACAGCCTCCAGTTTAATTTATTGCTCCTGTTACAGAAAACACCCGGTATACAAAGGAATTTTCATAACCTTTGATTCCAACGTCCATGGTCCACTTTATAACGTCCGTTAATTATTTTAAATTATGCCGCACAGAGGTCTCATTCGATAAAACTTTTCTCATAAATTACCTTACCTTTTTAACAGCTCGTTTAGCTCTGGCTTAATAAAGGCTTTTTAACATATTTTATGAGTCAGAGGGGTCTACCGGAACTAGAAACGAAATGAATATTACTATTCGCACCTACACTATAATACACTCCTTACACAGTTAGTTGCAGCAATACAAAAGCGATCAGGCTCAGTAATGCGCTCCACTCTTTCGGGCTAAGAAGTCAATTATTAATTTATTCTTCTTTCACTTTAGTACTTTTCACGTGTCTTTGTATGAAATGTTAACCATTCACAATGTAAAATCATTCAAAATTTCTTAAAACTATTTAATCAGTAAACGCCAAACGGTAGAGTACATTAAAATAAATATATTTAAGTGTTTTATCACAATATTTGTTTATCTTCAACACATTTCACCTAGGAGTCATGAACCATTCTTAATGTGCGCCCCTTCAACGCATCACCTAAGTTCAAAATAAGTCAAAATTTAATATTAATAATAAAGAGTTGAAAGCTAAATATTTATGCTCTTCATTCTGTGATATAACCGAATGTAGTAGCATAAATATTTAGCTTTCAATAAAAGATATTTTTTATATAAATCTAATCGCATTTTGATTCAAACATGCGAGTGTTGGACCGTACCTACTTTAGATATGAGAGGTGTTTTGGGGAGTGGCATGTAATTTAAAACTGATTTATCTCTAAGCATTTGTTAAATGGGTGCGTCGAAAGAATTGTTTATCAATATGAGTTTAAAGTTTGCCAAACCTTCAAATGGAAAAGTAATTTCGTTCCAGTAATGGCCTGTTAGAAATAACAAGCTGTGGAATCCGCATTTCGGCTTATTCCAACCGCCTTCAGGCGAACAGACGTGCAGCTTGCGATACCTACGTGTGAAGCTTTCTCTGAATATGAAATTCGAAACTTTAATCGAGAATTTTCCTTCTTATAGTTACTGTAATGGCGTTATTCATAAACTTTAGTCATATCTAATAAACCGTTGATAATCATTTGCCCCTATCCGTCATTTTTACATGACATAAGGACATGACCATGGGTTAGTTGCCGAAAAGATGGTGGTTATGATGATTAAAAAAATCTGATAGTTTTGAATAATTGGCGTTAGTTATTTATTATTATATTGCACGTCAAAAATTTGCAAACTTAATGCCTCATGGCATTCTCTACAACACTCTTCTCTACAAAAATGTCAAGGTGGGTGCAGTGAGAAGCATTAGTTAATATTTTTACAGAAAAACTCAGTTATTTTCATTACAGAAATGATCCTTCTTTAATTTCTTTCGTAAATGTAGTGAGGTTATTTTATAACAGGTAGGTATATCCAAATTTTATATTAAAGGAAAAAATGGAAAAAGTTAAGCTTCCGGCAGGACTTGAACCCGCAACCTCCGCAATCCGTGCGTTGCTCTTAACCATATTTCACCTACGGAAGCCTACCAGAACAACCTCGCAAATATTTCCATTCCTTCCCTTAAGTATATATATATATATATATATATATATATATATATATATATATATATATATACTTATTCCGTAGGTGAAATATGGTTAAGAGCAACGCACGGATTGCGGAGGTTGCGGGTTCAAGTCCTGCCGGAAGCTTAACTTTTTCCATTTTTTCCTTTAATATAAAATTTGGATATACCTACCTGTTATAAAATAACCTCACTACATTTACGAAAGAAATTAAAGAAGGATCATTTCTGTAATGAAAATAACTGAGTTTTTCTGTAAAAATATTAACTAATGCTTCTCACTGCACCCACCTTGACATTTTTGTAGAGAAGAGTGTTGTAGAGAATGCCATGAGGCATTAAGTTTGCAAATTTTTGACGTGCAATATAATAATAAATAACTAACGCCAATTATTCAAAACTATCAGATTTTTTTAATCATCATAACCACCATCTTTTCGGCAACTAACCCATGGTCATGTCCTTATGTCATGTAAAAATGACGGATAGGGGCAAATGATTATCAACGGTTTATTAGATATGACTAAAGTTTATGAATAACGCCATTACAGTAACTATAAGAAGGAAAATTCTTGATTAAAGTTTCGAATTTCATATTCAGAGAAAGCTTCACACGTAGGTATCGCAAGCTGCACGTCTGTTCGCCTGAAGGCGGTTGGAATAAGCCGAAATGCGGATTCCACAGCTTGTTATTTCTAACAGGCCATTACTGGAACGAAATTACTTTTCCATTTGAAGGTTTGGCAAACTTTAAACTCATATTGATAAACAATTCTTTCGACGCACCCATTTAACAAATGCTTAGAGATAAATCAGTTTTAAATTACATGCCACTCCCCAAAACACCTCTCATATCTAAAGTAGGTACGGTCCAACACTCGCATGTTTGAATCAAAATGCGATTAGATTTATATAAAAAATATCTTTTATTGAAAGCTAAATATTTATGCTACTACATTCGGTTATATCACAGAATGAAGAGCATAAATATTTAGCTTTCAACTCTTTATTATTAATATTAAATTTTGACTTATTTTGAACTTAGGTGATGCGTTGAAGGGGCGCACATTAAGAATGGTTCATGACTCCTAGGTGAAATGTGTTGAAGATAAACAAATATTGTGATAAAACACTTAAATATATTTATTTTAATGTACTCTACCGTTTGGCGTTTACTGATTAAATAGTTTTAAGAAATTTTGAATGATTTTACATTGTGAATGGTTAACATTTCATACAAAGACACGTGAAAAGTACTAAAGTGAAAGAAGAATAAATTAATAATTGACTTCTTAGCCCGAAAGAGTGGAGCGCATTACTGAGCCTGATCGCTTTTGTATTGCTGCAACTAACTGTGTAAGGAGTGTATTATAGTG
The DNA here is from genome assembly GCF_947568885.1 of Cydia strobilella. Taxonomy (NCBI): domain Eukaryota; kingdom Metazoa; phylum Arthropoda; class Insecta; order Lepidoptera; family Tortricidae; genus Cydia; species Cydia strobilella. Next base: position 7,463,900 of record NC_086060.1, read on the forward strand.
TAGGTGCGAATAGTAATATTCATTTCGTTTCTAGTTCCGGTAGACCCCTCTGACTCATAAAATATGTTAAAAAGCCTTTATTAAGCCAGAGCTAAACGAGCTGTTAAAAAGGTCCGCTATTTAGATCTGCGCTGTAACTTTTATGAGAAAAGTTTTATCGAATGAGACCTCTGTGCGGCATAATTTAAAATAATTAACGGACGTTATAAAGTGGACCATGGACGTTGGAATCAAAGGTTATGAAAATTCCTTTGTATACCGGGTGTTTTCTGTAACAGGAGCAATAAATTAAACTGGAGGCTGTACGCCTCAAACTGACCAACATTTGTTCAGCAACTTTTTAAAATTATGAAATTTTTAGATTTTTAGTTATTTTCATTACAGAAATGATCCTTCTTTAATTTCTTTCGTAAATGTAGTGAGGTTATTTTATAACAGGTAGGTATATCCAAATTTTATATTAAAGGAAAAAATGGAAAAAGTTAAGCTTCCGGCAGGACTTGAACCCGCAACCTCCGCAATCCGTGCGTTGCTCTTAACCATATTTCACCTACGGAAGCCTACCAGAACAACCTCGCAAATATTTCCATTCCTTCCCTTAAGTATATATATATATATATATACACGCCTTTGGGGTGGCATTAATATAAAATTTGGAGTATCGCTCGCAGACGTATCTGTTTGTTAAAAAAAGGCAGGTATATATAGCTCACTATACTCTGGTTTACATGAGGGCCCACGCCCATGATTCACCCGCCCTCTGTAAGCGTAAACAATAGTCCGGAAGCTTTTGTATTGGAAGCGTTTGTATTCTTTTGTACAGATAATAAAATTCCTTGCGGTCTGAGAACGCTTTGAGGTTGCTTGAAGCCTTTCAAGCATGATGAGGGTTATTGATACAATTTTGGTGCAAGGCTTATTCATACACGTATATCGCTATCAGCTCTTAAAGGCATAGGCAATTTGAAGAGAGAAAAATGCGTGAGTGAATTCATTGGCTGCAATACTGCGGCAGTAATGCTGGTGTAGTCAGAATCCGAATGGTACCTTAAAGGAAATGACAACGGGTCACTGTCACTACAAGTATGAGTCCATCTGATGCAGTACTTCAATGAAAAAAAAAATATATATTTATTAATCAAAAAGTTACCTATTAACTCCCTAAGCCTCGGTGTCCGGTTGACGCTAAAAGGTTTAAATAAACTCTATTATAGGAGGGAATAGATGATAAAGACAAATTAATCATACTGTCTCCATGTTTAAATTGAAATATAGTATATTATCGTGATGATATCGTGATCGTGAAAAGTACCTAACCCTCCCCCCCCTGCATAGAAGGTTGTGTGTAAAGGTGCTACGCGAATAGTATTGCTGACTGTACATTTCTAGTTAAAATATATGATATTTATTCAAAAACTCCTCTATGTGAACATTATTTATCGCACTAAAAGCATCAAGGTCTATAATAGGTAGAATCCTTATCCTGACCTGATAATTCTTACAATTGCTCGCATTCAAATTTTCCATCTCTCGTGTCACCCCCTTGATATGATTACCGTATTCTAATTCGTCAAAATCCAAACCTTTCCTACCATTTTCATATAAATGAATGACAAACATCCAAATATACAATTCATATTATAACATCGCTTGAATTTGCTTGTTAAAACTTGTCCCCGCTAATTAGCCCTAACCTTGTTAGACACAATTTTGAAAGGAGACGAAGTTTAGTGCTGTGTCACTTCGCCTTCTATCCTTTTCAAAAGCGCCCTAAGTTTACACCACGGGTTTGTTATTATAGTACTTGTATTCAGAACCAAGAGGCCAATTGTCATTTTACAATTTAATAATGTTTTGATCTTAATTTTGATTCGGCCTTGAGTAGTGTCATTAGGCTTCTCACGCACACGAATAAATGCGAGCGAGATGCCTTATGAGCTATAAGACGACTCCTGGGTGCGTAGACAAGATGCCAATCGTTAACGCTCAGGCTTGTTAAAAAAATATAATCCATTAAAATCTATTTACTTATTTATTTAGTTAGGAAGACGAAAATAGCAATCGACGGAATATGACAAATGCGGCAGATTACGAGTATCTTGCTATTTAAGTGAAACTCCGTAGCTAAAGGGCCTATATACACGCAGTTAAAGGGTTAATACCTTTGTCCTGAGAACCCTTACCAAAACAATCTGACGTACCGGCTGAGACACCTCGGAATTATAACAGCGTAATTACATTTTTTACCGAAATTACGGCCGACGACGGGAAATAGGGAAAATATAAAATAAAACCTCAACTGACGAATTGCTTATTAAGTTTAGACATTTTCCTGTATCGCCGAATTGTGTATTATTTTTTGGTTACGATTTATTGAGTTATATTAAAAAGCAGTATTAGGTATTTGTGATCCTTTTCTTTCTTGTTTAAAAATTTGAAGTCGTTAATTATAGAGGAGTATAATGTTAGATATTAACCAACGGCAACGTAGTGCCATCTCATCAGTCTCTCTTGCACAGTCTAGCACTGTGGATAAAGCATAAATAAATAAATAAAATAGTTTAAAATACTATTACGGTTTTATTCACATATTGACATGGTTTAGAATGCCTAGGTCGCACGAATGAATTAAGGCACTGTTGCTGAAAATGGAATCTTGGCTCTCCGAAACATGTCACGCGTGACTAAAAACATTACAATGTTAATATCTTGTGAGACCAATCAATGAGCGCAGCTTGATAACGTGTAATACTGTCATACCACGCAAGATGTTCAAAATTTAGAATTTAATTTTAGGCAATCAAAACTTTTAGTGACCATGACCAATCACAATTTTTTTTTTATCAGCGGGTAATTGTATAAATTGAGCTTGGGTACATTTTTACTATTTACGGAGAAGAGAGCTTCCGGTTTCGAGCGCCATTTTGATAGTTAGACTCATGATTAATTCCTTTGTGTTTTGCTCATTAAGTATTTAGTGTAATATCGATAGCGTATATTATACAGTAAACGAATGTGGTAGTGTGCAGTGAATGGAGAATTTAGCTTGAAGCGCGTTTAACCACCATGTTGGAGTCAACGGCCGGTAGTCCACGTGCTTCTTGTAAAGGCACTATCTCTTTACAAGAGCTAATAAAATCACCGTACACTGTCTTGTACTAACCGTACAATTTCAGTAGTATTTCAAGCTCCTAAGACCTTGATACTGGCGAAATGGTCCCACTGGACTGAAGCCATAATTTTAAAAGAATGAATGAATGAGAATCAGAGTGTCAGTGATACGTGTCAGTCCTGTGGACCGTTCTTTGAACTCAAAAATGTGATTAAGAGCTTCGTCTATGTATTTTTATATTCCTTCGTTGCGTGCTGAGACTGTTTGTTTTTAGTACATTTGTAAGGCAGGCTTTGAACGTTACTTTTCAACAACATCAATATTTAATTATTTATAAACTGAAAACACCAAAACACAAATCAAAAAATATTTCATAAAAAAATTTGATTTGTTCCCTAGTTGGATTTAATTATTTCGCTGATAATCCAAAGCACCCTTTTTACCTATTTGGCTTTGACAAAACGTGCTGCATTTTACGTAATCGCCTGAATTAGTCAAACCGAGTTAAGGTAATGGTAGCTTTTAACGCCACCGTCGGCTTCCGAATTTAACGGGTAAATATTTAGGGTTAAACTTATATTGTTGTGGAGAAGGGCTGCGTATTTTCAAGTAGAAATGAAAATTTTTGTACAACATTTTTTGACACTAATCATAATTTTAAAATTGAGTCAGCGTAAGGCACGTCAACGAGCGAAGCGAAGAGGAATGTTACATTCTTATTATCTTGCAATCATAACACATTCGATTGACACAATTTTTTCCAGGTATCATTTTATTACGCCTAATAATGTAAGTAGGTAAGGTGAGTTCGGCTAAGTTTCGGACGATTTTAGGTGGGTTGAGATGATGTTGGTTTTTTTTTTTTTCTCAGCTTTTGGATAGGGTACGGACATGATTTAAGTACAGAATTGATAATAATGAAATGCTCTATATAATTGAATTTTATTATCTTTCTAAACGTCATAGTGAGCGTGTAATGAGTGTTTAAATATAGGAAACAAAATAAATTGACAGCATTCTTTTTTTACCTGGTGGTGTAAGAACGGACGGGCCTATAAGTTCGGCCCTATTGCCGGTACCATAAAGTTTACCATTGCAAAATAACCGGTTTTACTCACCGATTCATATATAGAAGAATTGGCCTAGCAGTAACTCGGGCTATCATATCCGACCCATTTTTTTTTTTTTGCATTTTTTCCGTCCGATCTTACACCATGCGCTCAATTTTCAAGAAATTATGATTGTCAAACTTTTAGGTGTGGGGTCAATGAACCCATGTGGGTCAATGAACCACGTAGGTTCATTGACACCTTAAGCGCGGTAGGTTGAAAGAGGGTGATAAAATAGGACATAAGGGTAAAATAATATGAAAGTGGAGGAATTAATACGACCAAAACTTAATCAATTGCAGTAATATCAGTCTATAGGTACTTAATAAACTTTCCAACGCCATCTCACATAACTACGAGTATGATTTCGTGTGAGAAAACATCTCTCGATCTTACAAACAGGCCAATTCGCTTTGATAAGCACACATTTTAAACCAAGTAAGAATTGATTAATCAACACAACAATAATATTTCAAGAAACCATTATATTTCTTTAACATTATTAAAATAATAATAATAATCTACAAAAAAATAAACCTACATCTTCATAATTACAGCAGATAGGTAAATAAAAATATTTATAATTATTTATTCATAAAGAGATCAGTTACCTACTTAAGTGTGCAATATTAGACGCTTAGATTCTAATTTGCGGTTATGTAAAAAAAACACCACTATATACGTCTGTTAGAGAAATTTAATCAAGCATCGTGGTGACAGGTATAAAGTTTGAGCATTCCTGAGAATTTAAGATCGGATGATTTGCATCCGATCTTTTACCACTTCGGGTAAGACCGGATCTTGGCCTACATGCATCGTATCAGAATTCCAAATATACAGATTTGTCACAAATTTAATAAAAATAACATGCAATCTGTAAAAGAAACAAATAACGCTTAAACTTACCAGTTATTCCAAAAAAACTGGCGGAGGGTATATCCGGATGGAAAATAAAAACATTTTTTGAACTTTTCTACTTAACGGCACAAAACACGCGTCTAGTCTGTCAGAGCAACAAGTGCGGACTAAAGAGGGGTGCGGAACAAAATGGCGCATCGCATCACCTTGCCAGCATTAAGAAAATACCCCACAATAGGCGGAAATTTGAATCATACGATCTTACCCGATGTCCGTAACTTTGCCGAACTCACCTTACGTTATCTTGGTTAAATTAAAGCCCGTTATGTATATTTATTAAAGTTAACATCTACTTTACGCACGCGCGCGTGACGCAGTGTCATTAAAAAAACACTTTGTAGATATCGTTTTTTATGACGTTAAAATGTCTATAAAGAATGGAAAGTTACAAAATATTCTAAATATTATTATTCTAAGGCTTATCTTTTAGTCATTATCCTGCTCCTTTAAAGAATAGGTTTTATTTTCTCTCATATTTCAAGTTATTTATCCGAAGCTAAGCCAGCTCCAAGGTACAACAGTATTTTACCTATAAAGGACTTACTTATAAAACAGGGTATTACAAAGATATAGGTTGGGTCCCCTAGGGAGTTATGTTCATTACCAAGGTATTAGGTGGACCGAGTGATTTTTTGCCGTTGCTAAGGAAGTTTGGATACGGTCATAGTCATTGTATGTATTTATTGTATCTGCATTTTTTGACGGAAATAATAATTGTTATACAAAATATACAACCGCGTTTTAAACTTTCATACTTCACAATACTCAAAGAAATATAGTCGTATTGTGTTGTACAACTTACTATTTTTATTTTAGTGTTTTTTTTTTTGTAAAATGTAAGTACCTATGTAAGTAGATAGTGCATCATGAATTGACGTTTTGCAAAGGTATAGTTGGTCAAACCAAATTATCAGTAAATAAGAACAAAAAAAACTATACTCATTCTTTTTTTTTGGGTGCTAGTACTAGTGTAAGACAAAGATAGTATGATTCTCTCTGTCTATGTTTAAAATGAGACAGTCCTTTGACAAACTATATTATGATTGTTAAATGCCATTTTAGAACAGCACACATCTTTCAATCACAGTTAACCAATAATACCTGTGTTGTTTCATATTAAAACTAAAAAAATTAAATAGCAAAATCAAATTTTACGAATAAAATAACCGCCGATGTGTCACCCGCCGTAAGGTACCTTTTTATACGAAGCGACACATATTGCTAAAGTTTGCCGGAAGCAACCTACTTTGCCCACAATGCATGTTGTACAATGATGACTGTTAGGGGCAGTATGTTTTCTTTTCGTATAAATAACCTTTTATACCAATGTTTGTCATTTTGAAACAATAGGGTATTTTGATATTTTTTTATTAATGGTATCAGTCGATCAGGTTTGTTTTGAGTATCAAATGTCTGTATGGGACCCATATGATGGACAAAGTCTGGCACCCGCACTTTACTGATGGAACGCTTCTAACAAAATGGCAATACATATTGACGTCACCATGTAACGTCGCTAATGTCGCTATTGTTTAGAAGCCCTAACCTTTCGATGTATGGAAAACAAGAAAATTGCGATTTTGTCGGTGAATTATTGCGTTTATGTACCTACCTATATTATTGCGTACAATATTGTTTTAAATAAAATGTAATGAATCGAATGGTACCATCATTTTTTTCTTATTTGGAAGTTTAAAAAAAAATTTGAAAACTGAGGTCTTGCATTTTTTTATTATACCCATATATTTTTTAAGTTTCCAATTTATTGTGACGGGACCCTATTACTAAGACTCCGCTGCCCGTCTGTCTGTCTGTCCGTCTATCCATCTGTCACTAGGCTGTATCTCATGAACCGTGATAGCTAGACAGCTGAAATTTTCACAGATGATGTATTTCTGTTATTGCTTCTTTTTGGGAGGGGATGCGCCGCTCGCAAAACACCATCCTTATGTCGGTGTATCGCAACATTAGTTGTCATATGTTTAGGCACTGGCTTTCCGTGTACCAAAACGGGAACAAAAAATAGTGTAATACTATTTTAATTGTTAAACTTTTATTTTAAGTGTTTTGTTTTTAGTTAAGTATTCCTTTTGGCATTGTAACTTTTAAATTGTATGTTGATATGGGTGTACAACTGTACGTGTTGCCTGAAATAAAACTTTATTTATTTTATTATAACAACAAATACTAAAAACAGAATAAAATAAATATTTAAGTGGGGCTCCCGTGCAAAACGTGCATACAACAAACGTGTTTTTTTTTGTCGTTTTTGAGCGTAATGGTACGGAACCCTACGCGCGCGAGTCTGATTCGCACTTGGTCGGTTTTTTATCTATCTATTGAACTAGATTAATTATAAAATTCAACATGTGTCAACAACCCTATGCTGTTAGAGGACAAAACATATTCACAAAGTTTGACGGGTGCAACCCAGATTGCGAAGTAACGCTGTTGTATGATGGACGACGCGTCCACATCATATGTAGTATAACCGTCATTTTTTTTAGGGTTCCATTGTCAACTACTAGTAGGAACGCTTATAGTTTCGCCAAGTCCGTCTGTCTGTATGTAATGGCTGTCCGTCTGTCCGTCCAAAGCTATGCTGCGTGATAGTTAGTGCTAGTACACTGCAATTAGGCATGGATATGTAAATCAATCATGCTGACAAAGTGGTAAAAACCAACTAGATTTTTTTTTGAGTATTACACCCACACATAAAACGGGGATGTTTCTTTTTATTCGCTTCAGCCATATGTTGTGGGATATCTTTAGACACCTACGAGTAGGTCTTTCAAAACGAATACAGATTATAAACTGAAATAAATATCATACAGTAACGAAAAAGTGACCAAGTCCACCCTAGTTTCCCTAGTTGGACGAATACAGGTTTACATAAACTTGTTTTGTTTAAGTGAATATTTTCGGAAATAATCGCTCCGAAAGAAAAGAAAAATATGGTTATTTTCTCAAACTTGAAACATGTTATGAGACGGACTGGTAACAACGGAACCCTACACTGAGTTATCCCCGATATGCTCTTTGCCGGTTTTTGACGCCGTAAACGATTATGTTAAAAACTAAAAACGACCTTCGTTTGTAAAATTATATAAAAACTAAAACTTCTAGGCCTTTTCCGTTAGCTTATCCGCTTTAGGCCTCCCTCCCCTACATATATATAAGCTCAAGACTTCTGTCTGTCTGCACCTTGCTCGAACAAAGCCTAACAAGCAGCATTAACTGTAGCGCACAATGCCCCATTGTGCTAAACGTCGTGATCGGCCATCTTTGAATGTTAACAACTAGATTTGCATAGATTTTATACGGATTACATAAGTATCTTACGCTTTTGTGTCATTGTTTCGTGTTAAAGTAAAGGAAAGTAACAATTTTGAAGGAGACGGTCAATTAAGATTCACATAAAGATTATTACCTTAATTAATAATTTCAGCTGAATTTTACTTTACTGATTTCTTAAAACTGAAGAAAATAAAACGTTGTTACCGATCATTAGTCATTCCATATCAACCCCATGGATTTTAAAACATTTATTTTTTTAGAGACTATCCACCAATTTAATCATGGCTGTTCAGTACAGATAATTATGATGATCGTGTCCGTGTGATCCGTGTCAGTCACTTTCTATCCCACGGCGTTAAAAAGTGACATTTATTTTATCACGTGGATAAAGCCATTCATAATATGTAGAGATGAAACATTACTTAACCTACTTTAAATAGTTTTGTAATTTACTTGAAACTCGTTACGAATTTATTTGTTTGATTGGGAATTTAATTGCTACTGCAAGTTTTGTACAAAAAACTGACGGAGCACTGGGTACGGTTTTTATCGATCAACGCTGAGTGATGACTAAATAAACCGAGCAACCGAAGGAAACATTAGTTCTGGATTCGTCGTGTTATGCACAATGTACATTTTATAGCTGATACCGTATATCAGCTATAAAATGTACATTTTCGAGTAACTATGGCTTCTGTAATTAGAGTTTTTCAACTGACTTACTGACCGATTAAAAAACGTTTGTAGTTCTGGACACAATCATATCGCGCGCGAATTCCGTGCACGGCTGAGGAATGTTAGGAATGTTGGGCGTCATGACAGAGTAGTGTCATTTTGTACGTACGAGCGCAGCGCACACCCTCCCACTTCCTCGACCTCCAAATGCACGGAATTGGCGCGCGGACAGTAGGTACCTGTCCAAATATTAATTTCACAACTCAATGATCAACTGGATATATATGTATATATTTATATCCTTAAAAAGATAAAATAGCTTAATACCTACCTATTTGCAATTTTCTTTTGATAGGTACTTTTAAGACAGTACTTACTAACTTTGCCTATTTATGCGTTGTAATTAACCGTTTTTCATAAATTGAATAAAAAAATAATGTATGGTCAGCCGGAGCAATTCCAACCATGGCGCAAATGCAATAAATATACAAAAGTCTAGAGCTAAACCCAGTCATATTTATGGCACACTTTCGCTAGTCATAAAAAAGAGTTCACCGATGGTATAATTGGCTGTAGCTCTAGACTCATTTCTTGTATTTTAAGAGTATTTGCCCCATAGTTTCAATCGTCCTGGCTGACCTTACCTACATAATAAGAAACTACTATTACTTAATTCTCGTAAATAACCTCCTATTGCGACTTATTTTTTGTACAAAAGCTAGGTAGTAATTACCAGTGGGTTAGAGTTACTTACACAACTTATTGCTAGTTGTCTAGTGTCCCTCGGGGAGCCAACTAGGTCCCGCTATATATCACGACCAAAATCTTGGGACTTGCCCTTCGATAAAATTGCCAATGACTAATTTGATTTCCACAGCGACGCGGTGATTTCTTAATGGAGTCATAAATTTTAATATTTCCTTATAATTCGGTTAGTATAAAGCGCACGTGCCGCACGTTCGAGTCTCGATATTTTCTCATTTCAAAATTTTTGGTATCACGTTTAGCGTAATAATATTATTACGACATTGTTTTGAACTTTTGGATAATTTTAAATATTTCTTATTTGGAGCCAAGGTCACTATTTACAGACTAGACTAGGAGACCGTTAAAGGTAAAGTGGGAAATATTATGATTTCAAGTTAAGTAGGAAATATTATAACTTCAACCAAATTCAGCCCAGAGCCCAATTCTGATTTAACAATTTGTTCCAGTTTTATACTGGTTTTGATACGACTGGACTTAACGATCGCGTTGATGACTGACATGCATCTCGCGCACGACTCCCACTTCAAAATATTTAGATTAACCGTAGTGTTACACTGACTAGTATTTTTAGTCACTATTGGCGACATGTTTCGTACCCGTCGGGAGTCCTTCCTCAAGCTCGAAGCGGGGAATGCCCGCGGCGGCTGTACTCCGTGCACTGCCAGCGCCGCCCGCCTCGCGCTCGTTGCGCGCTCGCTGACGGGGCGTGGGAGGTTTTTTTTATATGCCTCACGATAGTTTAATCTCGACTTTTACTTCATTTCGCATGCACCAATCAGCGCAACATTCAACGTCATATCAAAATAAGATCAAAACCGTAATTATCTGAATCGGACTCGTATTATAATTAGCCCGATATGTACATTCACATGTGAACACAGCACGTTTGCGGTTGCGGTCTGCAGATGTTATTGCCCGTTGGCCGTCCGTGCAGCCTGCGGCGTCTGTAGTCGACGTGTGGCACAGCCACGTTGGTTTACAAATCTAGGAATTTCTGTTCTGTAACCTGTAAACTAGTGTACTCTGAGAGCTGTAGACCTCGAGATCCCGCATGGTTCCGGCATTTTTAAATTTTCCAGAAATTAAATTGACAAAATAAATTTAAATAGTTAAGAAACATGCTCGTCGAATTTTAGAAGAATTCGTTAAGAAATTTGACCTGTAAAAGAGGTACGAAAGCATTTTCCCAAGCTGAAATGGAGACCAACTGGGACAATATTTTTCATCTCTGGTTGGGAATGTTCATAAGACATCCGGGTAGAAAATTGAGGGAGTGTGACTATAAAAATAGATTCAGTTCATATTTATTTTAATGGATAAGACACAAGTTTTATCTACACACAATGACACACATAATATAAACTATGATATGTTCAAGAATGGCATGTTACGGCCAGCACTGCGGCGTTACTCTGTCGCGGATACTAGCATCTCTATATAATGGGGTTGGCAACTGTCAAATGGCGCCATCATAGCATGCCCCTTTTTCACCGAGATTTGGCTTAAAGGGCTGGCATCCAGGGCATAAAATTCCATTAAAAAACTAAAAAATTACTCAATTCTAGGGATTGACAGGGCAAGCTATGCTGGCGCCATCTGCTAAATACTTTGACCGACCAACCCCATTTCGCTCACTTATTATACACCGATTGATCTCGCAAGTTGCCAAGCGGACCCCAGGCTCCCATGAGCCGTGACAAAAAGCCGGGATAAAGCGAGAAAGATGATGATGATCTCACAAGAAAAATGCAACAGAGAATATTTTAGTAGATTTCAATCCCACCGGCATAAATGCATTTTGTTGTAGCCTAACAAGTAAAAAGTGTTTGACCTATTTTATTATAAAGATAAGAAAATAAAGGAATAAAAAATGTTAATTTAATAGAGCATATTTGGTCGTATTAAACAACCTTTTTATAAAAAAATAGTTTAAAAGTTTAATATTATTTGACTAGCTTGCTTCATAAAATTCTCCTTGGGATCTAGACCAAAGGATCACTGTAGTCTATTGAGCAAGTCGAGTGCCATTGGTTGCACTTGCAATTGTGCCTCGTAACACGTAATATACTGGGGTATAAGTCGGAGGTCTAAATTTTATTCAATACATTTCACTACATAGTTTTCTTGACCTTTCTGTTCTCTTCTCAATGTGACGGGCCTAGGCAATTTTGAATTTTATTTTCATGGAAATTTGACATGGATAATGACATGGCCTCACTCTGTCATTGCAAATGCCTTACAGAGTTAGCTTGTTAATATAACTAGTTAATCTACTTGTAGTTTAAATTAGCTTATGATATTATACTAGTACACGACCAAAGTACAAGCAAGTTTGCCTTGTTGCGAGTTTAGATTAGGGAAGTTGTGTATAGATAATTTGAAGAGCCAGCAAATTTTGAATGGATACTGCAAGGAATGTTACTGCGAGTCGTAAATATAGGTATTCCGGCCGGGCTGGTTTTTTCCGTTTCACAAAATATCAGTCCTACGTCGTTAACAATATTTGTGATCTAAAAAAATGCTTTGTCTCGCAGCGAGAACGTTTCCAATGCAAAAGTGAGAACGTTCTCGAGAACGTCACAACTCTATAAATAATATAAATGCGAAAATGATTGCCTATAGACAGAGGTACATTTTTGAAAAGCAATTGAAAAACTTAATAAACATTTATCTATGTCGATATTGTAGTACCCAAATATAGTTGTAAATAAATTAAGACTAACGTTTTACATTATAAATGTTAAACTTTTGCCTGTTACTTTTTTGATGAAATATGGCATAAAAAATCTTAAACCTGGGGATAGGCATATGCTGAAACCTAGCCTAATGACAAAAAATTTACGCGGCCAAAATAGCTGACACAGTTTACGTACGAGCAGTGTCGGCCGAAACGTTAATGCACCGTCCGTTACGGTTTACGGTTCAATTTTTACTGGTTAATGGTTCATTGCAATTAACGTTCGGCCAACACTGTATACGAGTATACCTAATAAATAAATAAAGTTTATTTATTTTATTAGAAAAACCAAATTACAAAGTTAACAGCTTTTCCTGTACACTGTTTACCACGTGCATTACGAATTCTACCAAAAAATAAGGCTAAGGCTTTTGAAGCAGGAAGGACTTAGTTAAGAAAATATTATCTTTGAAACTTTGGAAGTACGGCGGTGAGGAACATTGTCAATGTAATCATACGACCCTTCTTGTCAAATGTTTGCGTTAAATAATAGCATTCTTTATTTACTTAGTAGGGATGTGCTATTTATGATGGATGGATATTCGCTCAAAATCTTACAGATGATGGGCATAGAAAATCAATATCATCGTGGTGGTTTATATTTTCAAAAACATTCCTCCAAATCCTCACATTTACTTCCGCAAAGTTCTTTCGAATGATTATAAAACTAACTATTAGATAATTGCCGTCACATCCATCGAATTTTATTAGGATTGTGCTTCAGAATTGGGAGACTTCAGAACTATGTTATGCAATAAAACGAAATGGCCACATCGACATTCCGCGAATTTTAGGATTGGGCTGCAGAGTTTTATCAGTGCATTAAAGAATGTGTTTAATCTCACAATATGTACTGAAAATCATGTTATTATTTTAAAGTATAAATTTTATTAGTATTTTCTTTTGCTATGAATATTTTAATTCTGAAAATGTTTTTGATGACATATCCATATACCATAGTGATTTTTCTAACACAAAGTATTATTGTCCTAGAATTCGGAGTCTGTATAAGTTAGTCTATGGTTTGACCCAAGGGCCACAAGAGACAGTATCGAGATCGGATAAGGGACACCGTAAATCTGGGGGATACAGCTCTGCTACTTAATTTCCTATCACCGAGGTATCGGTGATAGGAACCTCGCGAGGTTGCTTACTCTTTCTTTAGGGTTTCCGTATTGCTTTTAGCTGAAATACGGTATCTTTTACATCTGTAAAATTATCTGAATGAGTTAGTGGCATAAAAAAAACATCGACTACGTTTAACTAAAACAGTTACATTAATCTCATCAAGTAATTCCTCAGCTTAATTATTCAGTGAGAAATTGGTAACAGTAATATATCGGATTTGTAGAAACTAAGACTTCATCTGATGAAAACCTTTGATTAATCAAAAGTGTTACTCCTTTGGTAACACACACTATAAGACGATTTCAATCCCATCCATACTAATATTATAAATGCGAAAGTGTGTCTGTCTGTCTGTTATCTCTTCACGCTTAAACCGCTGAACGGATTTAATTTAATTTAAATTTGGCATAGAGATAAATTGAGCCCCGAGGAAGGACATAGGATAGTTTTTATGTCGGAAGTCATCCTTAAAAAGAGGGTGAAAAGGGGGGTGCAAATGAGAAAATTGGTGTAGGCAATATTATGCTCAAAATTTTTGGCATTAGGTTTTATCCAGGTACTATACTTACTCTGCTGGAATTAATTCCACGCAGACGAAGTCGCGGGCAAAAGCTAGTATTTTATATAATTTTATAAAATAATAAGGCTTTCAATCCAAGAAACCATCGTGAATTAAGGGCATATATTATAATATTGTAATTTTTAATTGAATAATATAAGCTTTATTAAATTACGATAAATTATAGTACCTATTCTGAACCCCTTTTGTATATTTCATTCGATAGAATGACGTGCATTCGCGTTTACGTCTATTTTTGTATGGGATTTAGAAACAGCGCGCCAAGCGAGACGTTTTGGAAACTCAAAATCCCATACAAAATGACACTTAACGCAAACGTGTATGTCACGTCACGCTATCGCGTAAAATTTACACAAGGGGTACAGCATAAAAAATATATTTTAGCGTTTCCACGGAAGACCAGCGCCAGCGTCGAGATCCTTAGCGCCACTTGCACCGTCCCACTAACCCGGGGTTAACCGGTTAAACCTGGAGTTACCATGGTTACCAGTACAATTTGACACTGGGTTAACGGTTTAACCTCTTAACCCTGAGTTAGTGGAATGCAAGTGGGCCTTAGGAGTTGACATTGACATTAAACTTAGCGAACACCTTTTCAGTGAAGCTTTATAATAAGTTCATTTATGTCTCATGTTTTACTTAAATTTAGTTTAAGCGTTTCCTGAATAAAGTTTCTTGTGTCCTATTCTTAATAAAATCACTACATAGTATAAAACAAAGTCGCTTCCTGCTCAGCTGTCTCTCTGTCCCTATGTATGCTTAGATCTTTAAAAATACGCAACGGATATTGATGCGGTTTTTTTTTAAATATATATTTAGAGTGATTCCAGAGGAAGGTTTATATGTATAATACATCAGCATTGCACCCGTGCGAAGCCGGGGCGGGTCGCTAGTAAAACAAGCTCTTTGGGTATATGAAAACAAGGGTTATGTGATTTACTCATTCACTACAAGCTACGCTCGTAGCGCTACGTCGTAGCCGATGGTATGCACCTTTCTTTCTAACGGCGTAACGACAATCGGCCCGATTTGAACAAGGCTTATAAGAACACACAGCGGTACGATACCGATCCGTTAGTGTCAAAAGTGACATTTCTTCAACCAAAAAAGTCTCTTTTGACACTGACAGATCTGTATCTTACCAATGTGACTTCTTATAAGCATTCTCAGCTTAATTTTTTTTTATACCACGTCGGTAGCAATCAAGCATACGGCCCGCCTGATGGTAAGCAGTTACCGTAGCCTATGGACGCCTGCAACACCAGAGATATAACACGCGCGTTGCCGACCCTTTAAAAACCTGTACACTCCTTTTTTGAAGAACCCCATACTGAAGCCCCTCGGGAAAACCTCGGCAGGGAGCTCATTCCACAGCCGAAGCGTACGCGGGAGGAAATTCCTCTTAAACCGCACAGTACGCGACCATTTAGGTTCTTAGGTATGAGGATGAACACCCTGCCGATGGCGAGCGGTGCGGTGATAGAAAGCGGCCGTTGACATCATGTCAAACAATTCTTTAGAGCACAGCCCATTGTATAAGCGGTGGAACACACACAAGGAGGCGAAGTCTCTCTTTAGACTTAAAGGTTTAATACCGCTCGTAAGTTTGGGATCGTCGACGATTCGTACAGACTACGGGTATTATGATTAATCAATGACAAAAGAATCTTCTAAACTTCGAATCATCTTTATAGTGTCATTAGCTATGAATGAGTACCTATTTTGTTGGCCGCCTTTTATTTTTTTATAACAATAATTGTGTATGACACCTTTCAAGATTGTCTAGAACTATTAAGAGACTAGAAGAAAACTAAGATTGTCTAAATAGCTATCCCAAAGCACTCGTAAATTCTAAGAATTTTTCAAATCTATTTCTTAGAAATTTATTCCTGACACTCATTAGTAGTCATTAGTTGGATGTTTAATCAGCACGTCTTTAATTTTTTCGTTTGGATTATTTTTTTGAATAAATAACGAGAACATCAAAGTAATTTAATTATTTGGGCAAATAAACGAAGCTCTTTGTATTTAATTAGACAAATTTTTCGTTTTCTTTTTGTTCGATTTGCTTTTAATAAGGAAAAAAAATACACAAATTACAATGCAACGCCAATCAAGCATCTTTTCAATCAAACATGTTCTCATTTTTTTATTATTATAACCTCGGCAATCAACATCATTCTGTGCCTGATGTCAGCAGTGGACCACGACACTGCAAAGAGTATAACACAAAGAAGAAGAAGATAACCTACGTATATTTCCTGATTTTAGAAAGTCAGCTCATATCGATTTTTATTAGGGTTCCGTACCTCAAAGGAAAAAATGGAACCCTTATTGGATCACTCGTGCGTCTGTCTGTCTGTCCGTCTGTCACAGCGTATTTTCTCCGAAACGACTGGACCAATTAAGTTGAAATTTGGTATACATATGTAAGTTTATGACCCAAAGATGGACATGTAACGTACAAAAATAAAATTTAAACATGGGGACCACTTTTGGGAGTAAATGAGAAAATTAAAAAATAAAGTTTTTCAAACTATATCGTGTTACATATCAAAAGAAAGAGCTCATTGTGAGAAACTCAAATATATATTTTTTTTATAATTTTAGGATAAACAGTTTAGAAGTTATTCAAGAAAATATACAAAAAATGACGATCCCCCCCCCCTTTTTATCTCCGAAACTACTGGATCTATTTTGAAAAAAATATACCAAATAGTTCTTTACCTATAGATCACAGGAAAACCTATTAGAAATGTGTAGTCAAGCGTGAGTCGGACTTAATTACTTATATAGTTTTTGGACCGACCCCTACGGGTTTTTTAAAGACATTTCACTTACATTTGACATAAAAAATACATTGTTTAAATTGTGTAATGTACGGAACCCTTGGAACGCGAGTCCGACTCGCACTTGGCCGGTTTTTTTTAAATAGTCATACTCATTAGCAAAAGGTAAGGTCAAATTATTTTAGGGAAGTCTAATATTTTGTTGATTGTCTATTATTTTATTTGTAGTGTTATATTCATTTATTTATTTAGGTATTAGTTATCTTATTAATAATATTTATATTGGCCATTAGGTATAAGAAAGGCAATCGGGTCCTCCTAATTTTAAAGTCACACAATAAATTTCAACGTTGACAAAGTTATTCAAAGACAATTTGTATTTGAGGAAACTTGATTGACTTATTTGCCCTTTAATAGAACGGATAAAGATGAACAGCTAACTGCTAAATAGCATGACGAGTTTTGAATAAAACGTAATAAATGACATACTACCGTAATACCTAATTAACGGGATAAATAAATGTTATTTTAGGTATAATGGTCATAAGGTATATTTGCACTTAGTCTAATATTCATTGCCATAATTATTACATACTCTGAAGCATACTATTTGTTCTAACAAGTGACATCACAGAATTATTTGTGTGGCATAATTAGTTGCATGACATAAATGGGTCAGGCTAGGTTAGAACTGCAACTTCGCACAACGATAGGTAGGTACCTAGCAAAAGGTGGGTTAGTTTAGGTTAGAACTTCGACCTTCCGTAAATAAAATACCTAGCAAAAAAGAATTTAAGGTATGGTAAGAACTGCGGCCCCCGCAGAATCAAAAACCTTGAAACAATGGGTTACGTTAGGTTAGAACTGCGACCTCCCTAGAATAAAACAGCTAGCAAAAAAAGTAAGATAAGATAAGCATAAAACACATAACTAAAAATATAAATATACCTATATATTTATATTTTTTTAAATTATACAAATTATTACGTTATACAAAAATATAATATAACAAAATCTTTTAAAAAATGTCTACAAACTACTTTTTTATAATTATATTAAGCATTACATACCCTACATGGACACAATACTAATTAATTTATTCATAAAGAGGCCATGCAATTTTGCACCTCGCTGTATGTACAAATGAAGAATTTATATCTTTATAGTATATAAGAACCTAGTAACTGCATCCTAGGTTAAAATAGGTTTTAATCTTAGCACATGGTCATAGAGTAGTTAAAACATTTATTTTTTGGTGAATAGTAATTTTTATCGCTAAAAGAGAAGACTTGTGAGAGTTGGGTATGTAATGCTTAATATAATTATAAAAAAAGTAGTATATGGGTGTGTAATACATAATATAATTATAAAAAAGTAGTATATAGACATTTTTTTAAAGATTTTGTTATATTATAGTTAAAACATCTGTTTTTTGGTGAATAGTAATTTTTATCGCTAAAAGAGAACACTTGTGAGAGTCATACTCGTCAGTGATATACCATTAAATGGTGTATGATAAATTTTATCATACACACAAACACCAAAGTGGACAAAATGGTAGACTAACGATTTCAAAATATTTTTTAAGAAACATTTTGGGTTTTTCTTGTTGAATTATTAGCTAATTGTGTCATCAAAAGGTACTTTTTCGCTTGCCATAAGGACCCTCTGACAGGTTATTCGTATATAGATACTAGCAAATTTCGTCCTTAGTGCAAGCGACAATATGGTACCTTTTACTTGAAAACGTCACAATTAGCTAGCGAGTCATAAAATATGATCAAAGGAGATCGTCGATTTTGGGCCCGGAGGAAAAACCATCACGTATATCGTAGACTATTACAGTAATTATATACGCATTTTATTACGGAAAAATATACAATATTGGGCGTAAATGAAACGGGAATCAGAATTACGTAATGAAAATAGATTATATTGACTATTCTTCCGTCTACTATTAGAAGAATGAGGTGTACGTCGACATTTAAAAAAAAAAAAAAAAAATTTTTTAAATTTAAACTGTTTATTTCAAGAAAGATTACAAAGACTATTTACAGACTTAGCCTAATCTACATTCTAATAGATTGTATGCTAAGTATGGTCTTAATTCTAATATTTCTATTACATTTATATTATTACTATTTATTTATTTAACACGTATAATATGCTATATATAACAATTATGAGGTTTTCATAGAGGTACTTCTTGAACGCAGCATGGCAGCATTAATTGTCAATTTTTACCTGACATTGACAATTTACCGTACATTGCTGGTCAAATAAGTAATCATTGACGATAATGTACCGTTGTTACTTAACGATCCAAAAAAGAAATAGGCGCCTGATGGCAATCGTCGTACATTGCGGGTCCAATGTAGAGGTGTAGCTACTTTATTTTACAACCCAGAAATGTATGGTTAAATAGCATATCAATTTAAACATTATTTTTTGTGTGTAATTATAACGCACATTTTTTAGGGTTCCGTACCCATAGGGTAAAAACGGGACCCTATTACTAAGACTCCGCTGTAGGTCTGTCTGTCTGTCCGTCTGCCTGTCCATCTGTCACCAGGCTGTATCTCATCAACCGTGATAGCTAGACAGTTGAAATTTTCACAGATGATGTATTTCTGTTGCGGTTATAACAACAAATACTAAAAACAGAATAAAATAAATACTTAAGTGGGGCTCCCATACAACAAACGTGTTTTTTTTTGACGTTTTTTGCGTAATGGTACGGAACCATTCGTGCGCGTGCTTCGTGCGCGAGTCCGACTCGCACTTGGCCGGTTTTTATTTCAGAGCCGTTTTGAGAAAATACGAACGACAAGAATTAAATCCACATATAACATGGAAAAATTAAATTGTTTACGAATTATTCATTCGGGATATAAGAAATATTACTACCAAATGACCAGCCTGTATTGACGTGGGCAATAAAGAAATAGTAATTTGTAAAATAAATAATCAATGTTAGGTAGCCAGAATGGCAAAATAGAACCATTATAGTTTCGTTATGTCCATTTGTCCATCCGCCTGTATGTCCGTATTATGTCACAGCCATTTTACTCGGAAAGTGTAAAATATAGATTTTATTGAAAATTAGGTGTATTTAAATATTCCCACTTTACTGCGTCAGAACGATTACCAATAAAACATCAATTCAATAACCTTATAAATTAGGTTCAAATTAAACTATGCGATAATTTAAAAGAAACACAGCGCCAACCGCTCGAATAATAGGTAAATTTAATTTAAATAACAAAACAACCTGTTCCCTATTTACGCTCCAAAAACACCCCAACTGCTTAAAATTCAGCCGCAGTCAAAACTAATTTTAATCTAAAACTTAATTTACCTGAAAATAATTCGTCGCGCAGCAAACTTCAGCCAAAGGTAGAAGTATCACTTTTAATCCTGGCACAAAACACTAACACGAAAAAAAACAAACGGTAGTTTTTGCGCGTTCGGGATTCTAAATTTGAATTTGCCGAACTTGAACTTAGAGCTCAACTGGTGGGTGTTCCCGTCGACGCCTAACAGTCTACTGCCGCGGGCGGCGCCCGTTGCGCCATTCGCGTTTGAAACTATACTCAACTTTTGACGCTTGCATGCCTGGAGCGAATACATGGTGTGTATCGGGAGTAAAATATCCGCGAGGTAAAACTTTGCAAATTGTACGAAATTGTGCAATCAGTTCGGTTTCATTTGTTGTTTTCGGAACGGATTTGCTTATGAGCTAACTTTTATTGGGTATAAAATTTGTTTGTGTAAAACTCGTTCGAAAACATTTTTGATTCAAAAATACTAACACAAACATTGAAATAGAAAGTATTTGCGTTCACTCATGTTTATAATTATTATATCGCGTCTAGTTGCGAAATGCTTACTTGATTGGGTTCTCTGCGCCACCTATAAACCCTTTTAGCGTTTATCACTAAATACCGGACGGCTTATTCTGATGATTAATTAATTGTTATGAATTCTGTCCGAATTTGTTACTGATGTGACAGGTAGGTTATTAGGCCAGCTGTCAACAGTAAGATTTCTGGTTAAACTAATGTCATTGTTGGCTTCCGTTTTCGAGCGCCATCTTGATAGTTTAGCCTCGTGATTAATTCCTTTTTTGCTCATTAATATTGTTTAGTGTAATAGTTTACACGGGCTTCATGTTTCGTTATAAGTACCTATGTAACTTTACTTTTGAGTGGCATTAACGTGAGACACTTCATTCGGTTCTTGTCTGTTTGTCTGGTTTAATATCTTGTCTTTTTATTAATTATAAAACAATTCAAGTCTTGGAGACCCTTACACCTCTAAGTATAATTTGATAATCGTTTATTATTATTACTATAAATATTATATTTTATCTTTGACACCTAGAGACTTTTACATCTCTAAACAATTTTAGTACTTGTCTGTTGTTTGTATATTTTGTATTAGTTTTTTTTTTGTGTAATTTGATATTTAGACTGGATACATCTCTGACAAAGTATCTAATATTTTATTCATTCCATATGTGTAATTGTTTTATGTAATTTTTTGGTTTTAATTTTAAAGCTTGTAAAAATTGACATGTAAAAGTGCCCCTGTGGCCTATTTGCTGAATAAATGTTTGATGTTTGAATATCGATAGCTTATTATAAAATAAACTAATGTGGTAGTGTGCAGTGAATGGATTTTTTTGGAGTCAACGGCCGGTAGTCCACGTGCTTCTTGTAAAGGCGCTATCTCTTTACAAGAGCTAATAAAATCACCGTACACTGTCTTGTACTAACCGTACTATTTTAGTAGTATTTTAAGCTTCTAAGACCTTGATACTGGCGAAATAGTCCCACTGGACTGAAGCCATAATTTTAAAATAATCAATGAATGAATGTCATTGTTGACAGCTGGCAGATTGTATACAGTTATTACAATCAGAATAATCCTCAGGGACAAACATACTCCTTTCAGCTACGACGTAGCGCTACGAGCGTAGCTAAGCCACAATTTAATAAGAGTCATGAGAGACCGCTACGCGTAGCGTGTAGTAGGGTATTTTTAGCGTATTCTTAAATATTTGTACAAAAACTAAATAATTTGTCGTCAAAATGTTGAAGGTATTGTAAAAGAGCTCTCTTGAGGCCTACTTGCAGAATAAGTTTTAGAATTTTGAATTTAAGTATAAATCATTTCTTTCTACTATTAAAATATTTGGATTCTCGTCTCATAATAATATTCAAATAGTTCCACGCGTCGGTACGTGGGTGGACCGCGCGCCGCGCCAAGAAACATGAGATTTTATTCGATCAAATATTTTAAAGGATTTTTATTAGTTTTGCGTATTCAGATCAGTTTATAACGGGTATAAATATTAAATTTCCTTACGACGCAAGCCACAATGCGTTAAGGTGTCGTTGGAGTTCATACTGCACAAGCATTACTGTCAACATTCCTGCCGCAATTGTCAAAACTCCAGGCAGCAACATCCACTGCATTGTTGGAGGAAACGTCAAAAAGGTCAATTAATCGAGAAATTGCTATATTCGATTTGACATCGATTTGGCAGCATTACTGCAGAAGTATTGTAGCGCGACATTACTGCCGACTCGCCGACTGTACACATCAAAATAGTTGTCGTTGCCTGAATTATTGACACATGCACCGGCAATGTAGTCAGCAGTAATTTCCCGCTGTATTACTGCTCAAGCAATATAGTGTGAGAAGGAATCTTTAGGTGACATTCGGACGTCAACAGCAGCTGAATTACTGTGTCGGCGTCGTTGTACACCTGTCAATGTACTGAACATCATAGTCGCGGCAGTAATGCGGCGGCGAATGTCATTAATTTTATGAAAGAAATTGAAACGACGCCGGAATAGGAATGCAGCATGCTGCAGTTGACATCTTAACATTCGGATTTATTTGACTGGTTTTATTGTCCGAACGAGAGTAGAGTTATGAAAGAAGATGCATGGTAATCATAGATCAAAAGCTAGGAATATCCCAATACCTCCTATCATAGACATAGTATATACAAGTAGTTATAGACGCGCCACCGAGCGACCGGGGGTAAGAGAAAGAATATTCATATAAAATTTGGGCAGCATAGGATTTTTCCTCTTTCACTCTTATAAATTTTGGTATTTCGCCATCGCCTCCTACCTATGATGCCAACCGGTCGGTGATAAGGACAAACCATGGCACTATTTTGTCTTTCCTCTTATAGGAATCGCAATGTACTATCTTTCTCTATCAAAGAGTGTGCCCTTGCCTCCTAAGTATATCGAGGCAAATGCAAAATCAGGATTTTGCAGAAAAGCGGTTCAAAGGTAGAACGGAACGTAACTTCCTTATTTGTTATATAGTACCATAAAAATTTTTTGTATTTGTCATGGCGAAATCTCTTAGATTATAAATTAATTTTTGATAAGCAGAAACGTTGCGAACGATGCTATTAAGCTTAAAATAAATTTAAAAGTGGAAAAATTACTGCCCTGGGTGAGACTTGAACTCACGGCCACCGGCGAACCAAGGCAGTAATTTTTCCACTTTTAAATTTACTCTCAGATTATGTCTGCATTACTGGAATTCTAAAATTTATCGCAATTTATGATATAAGAATATAATATACACATACCACAGTACGAGTATACGCGTATTTAAGCAGAGCATACGAGCACTTGATCCAGTATACGTCAAAACTTCTCATTTTTTACGATAAAATTTGATTCAAAATGGAATTGTATGTTACCTAATTTTCAAAACATTTTAAATTTATCAAATAATTGTAATTTCGTGTTTTCGTCGAGAACCCCGGTAACGTGTCTGTAGTGAAATGTAGGTGGGTGTTCAATAAAAAAAGTGATGTGGACAATAATGTGCGTTATCGTGCGCGGCTCGTGGCCAAAGGCTTTACGCAGAAGCCTGGTGTTGACTATACGGACACTTTTTCTCCCGTAGTGCGTCATTCAACCCTAAGACTATTATTTGCTCTTAGTGTGAAGTTAGGCATGACTATAACGCATTTAGATGTTACTACAGCTTTCTTAAATGGTTTTCTGAAGGAAAACATATATATGTCAATTCCTGAAGGTTTTGCAAACAAAAGTGGGGGAAATGTGTTAAAACTAAAGCGGGCTATTTACGGGCTGAAGCAGTCTTCTCTAGCATGGTATGAGAGAGTCAAAGATTGTCTCTGTAAATTAGGCTTTAAAAATAGTCAATATGAACCATGTTTGTTTGCAAAAACTAATGGGAAAGTAAAGATAATTGTCGGGCTCTATGTAGATGATTTTCTGATTTTTTCAAACAATGACACTGAAACAGAAAAATTGAAAAATGTATTAAGTTCGGAGTTCAAGTTGAAGGACCTAGGCCCTGTAAGACAGTATCTTGGCATGAGAATAAATTTAGATAAAAATAAAAGTGTGATAACTGTAGATCAACAGCAATATATTGAACAGTTAGTGTCTAAATTTCAGATGTCAGAATGTAAAACACAGACTACTCCCATTGAACCCAAGTTAAATTTAGAAAAAACTGTAGGAAGTTTACCTAATGTTCCTTACCAAAAGTTAATAGGAAGTTTGATGTACTTGGGTGTTTTGACAAGGCCAGACATAGCATATTCGGTAAGCTACCTAAGTCAGTTCAATAATTGTTATAACAGTGAACATTACAATTATGCAAAACGCATTTTAAGGTACTTGCAGTTAACAAAAACCTATTGTTTGAGATATATAGGTAGTAATAATGATAGTGATTTGCAAGGTTTTGTTGACAGTGATTGGGCAAGTGATGCCATAGATAGGAAGTCTTATACTGGTTTCTGTTTTGTTATGTCAGGGTCAGCTGTTTCGTGGCAAAGCAGGAAACAGAAGACTGTTAGCCTTTCTAGTACCGAAGCAGAATACACTGCTCTCTCTGAAGCTTCTAGAGAAGCGGTTTATTTAAGAAATTTACTACATGAAATTACAGGAAAGGTTCATACAATTAATTTGAATTGTGACAACCAGAGTGCTTTGAAATTAGCATCTAGTCATCAAAGTCACAATAGATCTAAACATATAGATGTACGATATCACTATATCAGAGATGTTGTTAAAAGTAATTATGTTAATATTAAGTACATTCCTACTGAGGAAATGCCAGCTGATTTACTGACCAAAGGTTTGTGTTCTCTTAAACACTACAAGTTTATGAAAAAGCTTGGTATTGTTTCCTTGTAGTTTTACCCAATGTATAATTGTATACCTATGTATGGGGTGTGTTTTCTTGTAGTGGGTGGTGGTTTTTGGTTTCCTAATTTCTTAAGATTGTTTATTCTTGTGTCTTATTGAGGATGTTTAGCTTATTTTGATAAGTGGGGGTATTGGAATAGTATCAAAAAAATATTTTATGTATGTTACTTACTGCTAGCACCATCTATCCTCAATATGTGTGTAACTTATATGTACCGTTACTTGTCAAATAAAAGTCAGTCTGTTGCGAATAATCAACGTGTTTTAATAGAATTGTTATTATCATTTTATTTACCACGTCGACCCAGAGTTTCAGTATGCCACTTATTTTACCCTCATTCGCGTTAACTGTGTCGCTTACTGTAGTGCAAGTGACTTGCCTCAGTATACTTAGGAGGTATCGATACGTACAGAATAGATGTGTTCATCAGATCTGTCTGACTGATATGTCTAGGGGATACATACATAATGTCAATGAATAAATACAAAAATACAAAATTCATTTATTGTCACCGTTAGGTAACAAAGGCCGGGGAAAATAAATTGAATTTTAGCTCGACTTGTTAGTTGAAATTAAGATTTGTAATATTTTGGTTTTCAAAAGTACTTCATTTATCAAGTTACCACAACACACTTAAAGACGATTACAGAGACCCCATGCAGAAGAAAATGGGGACTACGTTGTGGCGCTGTCCCTTTCCTCTTAAGCCAAGTGCCCGTTGAGTGTGCAAATACGCCTTGCGAATATAATGTATCGTTAGATGTACTTAATTGAAAGCCTTAAACACGTTTATATGACGTCTTGAATGAAACATAGTCATTTAACCAGTAATAAAGCGCTTAACCGCCCAAGTTTAGTGTCAAGTGCATTTTACGACGGTAAGCGGTACTTCAATTCCTTAAGTGTGTTTAAAGTGGTTGACGATTAATTGAAGTTAGTAAGTAGTTAACATGGAAGTTTCTTCGTAACTATAATTTACATTAGATATGTTTCCTACAAAGAATTACCTGTTTCCTACATTAAATAATATTCTGGAATCTTCTCATCTTACATAGATGCCCAGTAAAAAATTGGTATATTAAAAGTAAAACCACACACGCGGTTTGATAATATTTGACATACTTACAGTTATGAACGCTGGATGCCTCGGTTGCCTGGTTCGTCTCCCAAGCCGGAACTCATGGATTCAAACCCTGGGTTCGTATCAAGGAGTTCAATAGAACTTAAGTAGAAAATATCATTGGGTATCGCTCATTTTTTCACTACAATAATCCCTATAAGGCCGAGTTTCCTTTCAGTGTTGAAAGGCCAGATGACAGTCACTTGCGTTAACCCTTTAAGAGGCACACTTAATGGATATTATACCTGCGGCGAAAATTATCACCCTATAACATAATATTTTGTATTTTTGAAGTAAAACTTCTTTAGGCGCGACTAGTGTAACTCGGATTTTTTTTCTGACGGAAGTAACGCTCAGTAATGACACACGCACAATAGGACACACGTCAAAGTGCCAACATAGCAATAAACGTCATCGTCAAAGAAGTTTTACTTCAATCGCGTGTAAAGATTACACGCACACTTTTTTTCTCCTGCAGAATTTTTTCGACTTTAAAGAGGCGATGAGCGTTTATTCGTCTCTTTTGTTATCTGGACCATTAAAGGGTTAAACCAGTGCCTATTTTGGAATTAGGTTGCCAAGGCTAACCCTGAGCTCCTCTAGAATACGATCGAGAAAACGTTAAGATAAAAATTATTAATAACCTCATATGAAACCAAGCACAAGGTTACTCGTTTTAGTGTAGCTCGATAATTTCTACCCCCTTGCCACTGGGGGCAGTAGTGCGTGAAGACGCACCCCTATGCGATTAGCACACGCACATGCTCGTTGGGGTTCCATTGGTGTTCCTTTAGTACCTTTGTTTTGACGATATTTTTTCAGTTAAATATTTAGAGTCTGTTCAAGCTAAGTCTGTACCATCTGGACGGTGACAAAGTGCAGTATAAACGTTTTCACATTTATGCTTGCGTTTCACGCTTGCCGTAGTTAGCTTGGACGTACTCTTAGGATATTCCGCGATTGCGTTCGTGGCCCACACATGGTCTCGCCGGAAGACCAGCGCTGACTTTAGGGTTAGCATTATGTTGAGGCGGGACCATTTCGTGGTAAACTGGGTATATATTTTTTTGTTTTAAATATACTTTTTCTTTGTAATACGTTTGTATGAAATGTAGTTTACCATGAATAAATGAATTATATTCTATTCTATTCTGTTCTATGTTTATAAAAATAATGTTAATAAAAAAAACTACCTGACTCGGTTTTAAGACCAACCATTTACAAAGTAACATTCAGCATCAAAAGTACCGGATCAGATTACGCGTCAAAAGTATACTAGTTAAATACTACCATATTCTAATAACAACAAAAAGATACATATTTTTATAATATATGTAGAACAATGAAACTTTTGAACGCGAACTGTATGGGTATTATCCCTGTTTTTGTTTTTAATAAATACATTACATACATTTTACAAAACCTTGGTCAGTAAAGGCAAAAACCTTGGGGAATCTTGTGTAAATTTGAAGTGACAATAATTTGTAGCTACCTTCAACACGACCTGTCACTCAGTAAATAAATTGGGTTTCTTGTTTAGACCCTTACCGCGCCCCTTCCGGTGTGGGATAATAAGTAGGTAAACAGTTATAAAAATAAATAAGCAAGTAATAAGCTCTTTGAATGAATCGATAAAACTCCCGGTTCTTTCCCGGATTTTAAAGATTTTGTCGTTTGTTGTCTGATATTTCAATCACGCTTCAATTTCGTTTCCTGTTTGGTTTGATTATTATCTGGGTAGGATTATTTTAATCAAGCATCATCATATTCATCATCTTCCTAAGCAAACGAAGCAGCGGACAAAAGCTAATTCATACTAATATTATAAATGCGAAAGTATGTCAGTCTGTCTGTCTACGAGGTGTGTTACCTCTTCACGCTTAAACCGCTGAACCGATTTTGTTGAAGTTTAGCATTGAGTTCCGGGGAAGGACATAGGATAGTTTTAATCCCGAAAATCATCGCTTAAGAGGGTGAAAAGCGGGATGGAATCATGGTGGAATTGAAATAATTAATGTGTTGCCTGATAATTTGTGTGCATATTATGCTCAAATTGAATGATTGCTATAAGACTTTCTCCAGGCGCTAAACTTAGTCTAGCTTCTGTTACTGATTCCACGCAGACGAGGTCGCGTGCAAAAGCAAATATAATACAGCGTAACAGTAACACTATTAACTGCCCATCTGTGGACCTATGTGACCGATGTTGTGTGGGTGAGATGTTTGTGTCTTGTGATCCGTCACTTCTGATATATTAAAACTACTAGGCCGATTTTGATATAAGTATATTTATAATATTTATTTTAGTAGAACGTAGTATAACATTTCTTCCTACAAACTATGCTGCTGCTGGAACTGGCTGATGCGACAGAATAAGAAAACAGTAAAACCACCCATAAGGTTCAAATCTAAAAGAGGTCTTAAACGAAAAAAAAACATTGCTTAAAAAGTTTTTCACTTTTTGTTGGGTTTAAAAGCTTGTTTAGGTACTCTGTCATTTGTAAAAACAACAAACAAGTCATAATCTGCCGGGATAGCACATGATTGGCGCAACAGTCAGTCAGACTACCCGTCCCCCTTTAATTCAATACAGTTAGTAAAAGATGGGTAGTCTATTTCGCGGCGAGATACTGTCGCGCCAATCATGTGCTAGGCCTACTGACAGGATTAAAAGTGGTAATAAAATTATAACTTCGTTTATCATCTCCGAATTATTGTTGTTTGCTGTAAAAGTCCAGAACGTTAATTTTAAAACTTCGCCTTTTATGTTTCCAGGAAAGTTACAGGCATACTTTTAGCAAATTTATGACACTTGAGAATTTTCATATTGTTTGGTCACGATACAAACACTTTTGTTATGCCGGAAATATTGTAGAAAGGAATTTTGTCAAATAATAAGGTAGGTAACTTTTTATTTCTCAGGTGAGTGGGTTAATATTAGCCAGGATTATGATTATTATTAGCCAAAAGATGTAGTTCTCGTTGACTAAACAGTTTTTACTGAACTGGGCACGGTTTCTCAAGGATATAACAAAATAGAAAAAAAAATGCACAAAAGAAAAAAGGTCGGTAAAACGTGACTTAAATGTTTTCCTAAAATAATATCACACTCTCATGCCTTAGAGCCATACCTTCGGGTTTATTAACGATTGTCGACGATTTGTGTCGCACACTCCACATATTAATTTGGTTTTTTAGCAAAAAGACGTAACTGATGTGAAAAAATGTTTGACATAAGCCCTTTTCAAAATAATGCATAATATTATCCTAGAACCTCCACCAACTTGCAAAGCGATACCCTAGCTTTGACTAAATATGAACTTTATCAATTTGCAATAAAGTTGACTTTCATTTTAAGCGCTTGATCTAATAAGAGTTTGCGTAAATCACCTATATACATAAGCTATTTCAGAAATAAAGCCAAGTCGGACCTTAACCTCCATCATTTCCGGCAACAATATCATAACGTAAAGAAATCTGAACTGTAGGTGGTTACGTTAAAGTTCATTTTGATATAATGCGAAGCACTTTGATAGGATTTTGCGAAAGTTACGTCTGTATGCCATTGGGGCTCATGTTAAAATAATGTGCACGTAATGTTCCCAATCGGACGATTTTCACACGTTATAATTCTGATGTTACTTACTAAGGGAATATCTTGTTAAGGGAGGATTTATACCATTGCAAAAGTACTTGTTTTTAGTAATAAATAAATACTATTAGCGCCAATTTGGGCAAGTGTTTGTCCATTAGCTATTATTAATGGCGAACAATCATTTAATTGGCCAACAGACCGATGCTCATTGTGTTGGTTGTTTGCGTTGTTGTAACTAGGATCTATTAGCTAGGTATATAGGTGAAGTAAAACGTTACCAATGATTTTATTATAACATGTACATATCATTTTACAATACATCAATAACATAAAATCATTACATTATTTACGCGACAACATAAAATTATAACCTTATAGAATATATTACAAGTAAATTAAAACTAACTAAAATAGTCCCCCAGATCTGATCCCTGCGAAAGGATGCCCATAATGCTGGCTACATTCCCCCGCTGAATGGCAATTCCGATCCGTTTGACCAAGGAATGAGCCAGCCCTAGGATCTCTGGTGGTGTCAACGAGCATCTTCTTTAAAACTATAAATAATGATTAACTTTTAATAATAGGTGAAGTAACTTTTTCTTGTCACTCGCTGCCAAGGTCACTTTAAAAACCCCGGTTTTATGGTATTTTAAATAAGCAAACATGCATTTTTATGACAGTAATGAGCCCTTTCTACAGAGTGGAAAAAAATAATGGGCCCTGGAGGGAAAGTGCCTTAAAACCTCCCGGCCACCAGCCGCCGGCAGCCGGCGGTTTCAACATCTTCCCAAAATTCGAAACAAAATGTTGTACCCAAAGAAACATTCAAAAGCCCCAAGTCTAATCAAGTAATTAGACCCCAGTAGTGTTTACGAAGTCGAATAAAATGCAAGCCTTGACCCAAATCCGCTGGGTGACGAGTAGGGACTACTTCTAAACAGATACTGCAAATATGGAAGTGAAATCATAGTGCTCATACAGAAATTAAAGATCTCACGCTAGACCGGGCCGGGTCCGGTCGTACACGAAAACGTTACGGCGCGTTACATGGGGGGGAGATGGGGGTCAAAATCTTCGAAAATTGCGTTACGTAATATTCGAACGCCCCCAAAGATGTTTGTAAACTCGACTGTACATTATTTATAAGTACTTGATTTCTCAACTCAAGTGAAGATGTCAGTAAATATACGGAGGTAAAGTTAAATATTAAGCGTATCCAGTAGAGAGTCCTGGGTAGTTTCAAGAGATCTTAACGTGTACAAATATTCAGGGGTTTTGTTACAATCGCTTGTCTAACGTGAGTGAGTCGAACTCTCAACAAGCCTATGGTACTTATCGCGGCAAAAATGAATTTAGAAAGCTTTTTTTTTGATACCACGTCGTTGGCAAAAGCATATGAACGCCTGCAACTGCAGAGGTGTTACATGCGCGTTGCCGAGCTTTTAAAAGCCTGTACACTCCTTTTTGAACAACCTCATAAGTAGCCTCTCGAGATTTTGTATTACTTTTCTAAATAAAATAAAATAAATAAATATTAGGGGGCATCTTACACAGATCAACCTAGCCCCAAACTAAGCAAAGCTTAGTAGAGTTAGTAGCTATATATGTGTGTTAGAAATAGAGATAGGTATCAATTTTTTTTTTTTAACATGCAGATACGTCTGCGAGCGATACTCCAAATTTTATATTAAAGGAAAAAATGGAAAAAGTTAAAAAGATGTAATCGTCTTACGGTAGATGTCGCTTTACGCCACCCCAAAGGAGTGTATACATAAGGGAAGGAATGGAAAGATTTGCAAGGTTCTGGTAGGCTTCCGTAGCTCAATTGGTTAAGAGCAACGCACGGATTGCGGAGGTTGCGGGTTCACATCCTGCCGGAAGTGTAACTTTTTCCATTTTTTCCTTTAATATGAAATTTAGAGATAGGTATATCTCAACAATTCGCATTCAAAAGAATCTGCAACAGTTTAATTGTTCTATGGGGCCATTGTGCTAGTTTTCGTCCACTTGATGGATTAGCAAATATATTTCATCTTTTATTAGCTACTTGTGAAATATAATTGATTGCAATAAGTCCTTTGTGCAGCAATCTAGGTTTATATTCAAATTTCGTCAAGTGGACGAAAACTAGACCTGGACGAAAACTACCGCAATGAATAGAGACATTTCTCTTTTTGTCAAGCTATCGGAGAAAGGTACATACTTTTGATACATAGCCTGATATTATGGTGTTGACTGTACTTGCATTTATATAATTGGTCAAACCAAATTGTCAGTAAATAAGAACAAAAAACACTAATACTCATCTTTTTCTTTTGGGTGCTAGTACTAGTGTAAGATAATGATAGTATGATTCTCTCTGTCTATATTTGAAACGAGACAGTCCTTTGACAAACTATAAACTGTTAATACACCTGAGCATTTCGACTCGCTCATACTCGCTGAGCGATGAGAATATACCTGAATGTAGCTGTCATATATTTTGTCTCTATTCTCCACAGCTGCGGGACAGGGACACGTGATCAGAATAAAATTCGGTGAAGTGTAAACTGTATAAGCAATAGAAAGCCCTCACGTGTGCGGTCGATGTAGATATAGTTTGTCAAAGGACTGTCTCATTTGAAACATAGACAGAGAGAGTCATACTATCTTTCAATCAATCAATCAATAATTAATCAATCAATAATTTATTGCAAGAACATAGTATTACATAACAAACATTTAAAAGAAGCGTGTCTTGTGTTCTACCAGACAGAGAAGGCATGCAATATTTACAATATTTATTTACATGTACAATTAGAGACTAACAATGTATACACTACCACCAAAATATCACAGAAAATTAAATGTCAAGATATTACACAAAAATAAATCTACACTACACTATTACTACACTACTACACACTACACTACTTACTTACACTACTTGCTTACTTGTCTTACACTAGTACTAGCATCCAATAGAAAAGGATGAGTATCGTTTTTTTTTTGTTCTTATTTACTGAAAATTTGGTTTGACCAACTATACTTACTAGAAGCCCTTGTGTGTATAATTTATGACCGCGCTAATCATAGGGTTGCCACTCATCCATCCTAATGTTTTTCCGTATCAACTGAACTATCCGCATTAGTTCACGCCAGGGTCACCACTCCGCATTCCGCGCACGTTCTGCGACTCGGGCTGAGATATATCTAGTTTACAAATAGCTCCCATAACGATACGGGTTTTTGGTACTGATATGATGGCCGCACTTGTCTACGTGATAGCTTGATAATGACAGTATATGTTTCATTCAAATGATTGCTTTGTCAGATGAATAACTCTGGCCATCATACACAGTCGTCGGTACCTATCGTATTACGCCCGATGGAATATCATTCGGTCTACTATTAGATAATTTGTACAAATCATCTAATAGTAGACCATAGTTTGGTCATATTATATTGGTGGTAGTAAATTGTACTCACTTAAGCCGTGTGTAATTAATAGTAATATTTGGCTTGGTTTTTGTACATAACAGGGCTAGCAGCTAATAATGTGATTAAGAGATTATTACTGGGTAATGTTGGTTTGGGAAGATGGTTAATTATTGCTACTTATTGTGCTTAATCGTATCTACCACAACAAAAGCCGTATTGAGATTTGAGCTTACTGTGTGCCTATGGCGATTTGTGTATGATTGACGCGTAATATTGATTATATTTTATGTTTAGGGTAGTTTTAAACTTTAACATATTTTCATAACGATGATTGAACTTCGCCTTAGAACATCTATGTAAGGACTGCTGTAGTCATAACAAACGCATTTTTATATTTTTACATTCATCTTACGAGTATGATATTTATTTAAAACCGATTATAGAAAAAAATTGTGTTGGAAGGTGAATTACCAGAATTAATTGACACAGGCATAGTGTAATTACTCACTGAATTATTAATTCATGATTTATTTTCAATAGGACTTAATAAATACAAAAGGTAATTTAAGTATCAGAATATTATTTATAAATATTTTTTTTGTACTTGTACTTTACGAATTTTATATTCTAGTTTAAATACTATATTATTTGTTAATAAAAAAGTTTTCTTTTTTTACATACTGACTATGTAATTTAAAGTTTTGAATGATTCACGGTTAGTTTCACTAGACTTATATTGACCGAGATCACGGTCTATATCCCGGTCGATATAAGTCTTATGTAATTTAATTTAGAAATAAGGTACCGTTTATAATTATTATACATTTTAGAAAGAGGTTTAAAGATTTAAATCAAAGAGCCTATTTAAATTGAGGGCCGCCAAAATGTTTTCCTACTGTAATGGAAACTGCTCGGTTTTGAGGAGATTAAATCTGTGAATTGACAACCCAGACCCGCATAAATTAATTTGCAAGGCTTATTACTTTGTCAATGTCGTAAGTCATTAGCTTTAATACTTACTACTTTCTTTATTGGTGACTCGAAGTTCGCGCAGATCCGCCTCCATCAATGTCGTACCAGCGATACCTGGGGCGTCCGATAGGAAGTCTTCCTGCTGGGCGGCCCAGGTATGCTTTTTTTACTTTCCGATCTTCGTCCATTCAATTGGCGAGCGGTCGCACGGGACCGAGAAAAGTGGCGCTGTCTTGTGTCGGAGGCCAAGTCTCAGTTTGGGTCGCTGAGTTAAGGGAGTAAGTAAGTACTTTCTTTATTGGTTGGCGCGATGAACCCAAAATGAGTCTTGGCCTCAAAAGAACGTTATTTTACCAGGTCCTGCGCGGATTCACGCCAGCTTTCAATGACACCGAGCTCACGGAGATGTATCTCCACGTTATCCGTCCACCGATTTTTTTTTAAATTAAAATGAGAGCGTAACTACATTTGTATATCGAGCTTGCCGGGGGTTCTTATGCACGTAGGTATGGAAAAAATACTATCTCCTTGTATAAGAAAAATACTTTAGGCAAATATAAGGAAAATTCAAAGCTTCAGGCAGATTTCACGGAAGAGCGCGGGCTTTTGATTAGAGATCAAAGATTGATTGTTTACATTGCTAAAGAAAATCTTTTTACGGCACAGGTAAATCTCTTGAGCTCAAAAGTCAGGATCTATTATTGGAATGACCGATGGTAAGATAAATGATAAATGTAATAATATAATTTAAATGGGATGATTGAAGATTAGAAGTAAAGTAAAAGGGATAGATAAATTGTTTTTAGGGAAAATAAGACATATTTTGGATATGAGGTTTTTTCCGCCAATCATCGCGGTTTGGTGCATGCTACAGCCAGTCGCTGCAAAATGGGTCGAAGTTGTCCCACCATCTTTGTTTTGGTCTGCCTCTGCCCCGGTCAACCTGCGGTGTCCATTCGGTAGCCGAATTGTCCTATCGATGTGGGTACATTCGGCAAACGTTGTAACATGGCAAACCTGCATAGTGCACTAGCTACCGCGTGCACTGGCCGGTTGTAAAAAGAAACTAATCCATTTGGTTTTTTCTTTTTCTCATAAATTTTCTCTTTGAATTTTGGTGCAAATAGCACAACTGATTTTATTTATTTAATGTGACTCAATGCTTATGATTTGTGTTAAAAGTTTATACGAGGGCTGCGTCGAATGCAGGTAAAATTTGTATAATTGTATAATATAGTATTAAGTTTCTGTTTGTGTTTAAATTAAACCTAATCCGTCTTATTTTTTTTCGCTTTTGTTCTGTACAACATTTATTTACATACAAGTCTTATTTGTACGTCACGGTTCTTGTAACTGAATGAGGCTTGGGACCCGAAATCTAAGAACGCACGATTGTTGCAGCCCTTTCTTTTGGTTAAAAACTGAAGATGCATGATTGAATCTACTTATTTTCTGCATATTCGCTCCTGAAGTTTTTATCTGCTTACACCTGGTGAGCCCGCGAAATCAGGAAGTGGTCAATATTTAACACAATTAATATAAGATTTTAATCAAATACATAAATATAAGTATAAAAGCATGTAATAATTCCTCTCATCCAGTCGAAATATGTGTTAGGTTTTAATGTACAATCCACTTTACTACAAAAGCCACATCGTATAGGCAGGGTGCGAAACTCCTCGCTTCGAGCAAACTCGGCTCCATTCGGCTCAGCATTGCTCCGAGCAAATATTAGGGTTGACACAACTTGACGTCCCTTTGCATGCACGACCACAGATAAGATAATGACTAGAATTTTGACAACCCTAAATGGCCGAAAGGGATAGTAACATATATTGGAGATGGACAGCATGATTCGACCCTGAACCGCTGTCAAACTTCGGTTTTGTAGGAAGTTTCCTTTCTGTACGGTAGCACTATTATTTATTCTGTGCTACAGCGCAATATATTCCAGCTGTCAAAACGGCTACAATATTTTGCACCCTTCGCGCGTCTAATATTACTTTGTCTGTACGGTAATAATATCTCATTAGCTGCCATGACAAACAATAACTCACGATATACGACAAAAATTCAATTTCGTTCCATTCTTTTAACAAGATTTACGACATTTATTACCTCGACATACGATAAATTGGGCCGTTCCAGTTCATTGACCTTAAAAGATTATTCCAATTTGGGTGTAATACGACCCTCGATAAATTCCGGTTAAGCGCGAGTCGGGCCCAATTATTGCCTATTTGATGTCGGTCACGCGGTCAGCCTTCTGATTAGCTGGTAGAGTAGAGACAAGACCAGCAAGGCCCTAAGGTGTTGTTTTAACCCGATTGCAGGAGGGTTGTGTATGTTATCTCTTATTCGCCTACATCGTTTGACGGATTTTGACTTGTTATTAGATTCGTCTTAATTGTGGAAGTGACAAGGAATGTAAATTATTAAGATTATGAAAAAAAGCATATCATTTTATTTTATTCTAGCCTGTTTAGCCCGATGGTTGACTGGTAGAGAATATCGTTAGACATTAAATCCGCCGTCTGTACATTTTTTACTATGTGCAATAAAGTTTAAGTACTTAAATAAATAATAATAATATTGTCTAGACTAGATCCTAAAAGATGTGGACCTATGATGGACATTGACATGATAGAAACTCTTTTTAATAAAGATATAAAGGGTGGGTTGGTTTTCTTCTTCCTCTTGTATCTTTTATAAGCTTTTGGCTAAATGGTAATGTTGTAATAATAGTTTGGTCCGGGTTCTACCCTTGAAAAGGTTTGATTATTCGTTTAATCTTTGGGTTTAGCCCTTAACAAGCATATAGTTTGCGATTCGTGTATTGAGCTGTTTTCACGGTACTGGCCCCTATGCGACTTTCCTGTGAATATAACGGACTTGAAAATCGAATTTTCCCACTTCAAATCTCTATAAAGAAAACCTTAGAAAATGTATACAATTTCCGCTTTTCCCTAACGTGTTGAATGTGTGCGTTATTGTTGTCAAATAATATAAAAATTAGAGGACATTAATCGCAAGCGAATACACATTAATCGAATTTTAAAAATATTTTAGGACCAAGAAAAAATGGTTCCGTTTTGTGAATGGTATCGTACATATCGTATAATATGTAATATGTATCATACAAAAATGTTAGGAGTTTCTCCATTTTTGTACGGGGCTAAAACATTCGCTATTTAGGAAACTTGCAGAAGGCACGGTGCATCAGACATACTTTTAGCCTTTCCTACTTAAAGTTTTATTGACCCATCCATTACACCAGTCTAAAAATATACTCCATAACATCACAGTGTGGTATAAAATATAAACAAAACTAAACTGTATTCTTAAATATTAAAAACCCCTTTTGTAGCTCACAACGATCCATATCAAACAGTCCTGGCAAATTAAATCAATAACCTAGTTAGAAGCACTGCAGTCCAGAACAAACCAGTTCAATTGGTTCAAAGCAAATTCAAATGCAATATTACTGAAACAGATACAGAGCAAACCTTATTCATGTCGGCCATTTAAATACGAGTCGGGGGTAGGGGTGTGACGTTTATATAAATTATTGTCTAGTGGCAATATTTTTATTGTATCACTACTTATTATAGTATAATGCAGTCGCTTCCTGCTGTCTGTTTGTCCCTATGTACCTAAGGTATGCTTAGACCTTTAAAACTATTTGATTTTGATGCGGTTTTTTTAATAGATAGAGTGGTTCAAGAGGAAGGTTTATATTTATAATACATCAGCATTGCACCCGTGCGAAGCCGGGGCGGGTCGCTAGTTAATTAATAATTCAGCATCGGCGAAACACGTGTTTAGTGTTGTATTATTGGTGGTGGTACGTCTTTATAATTGTTTTCGTATTTATTTCTGTGGTGAGAGGGTGTTAATACTCATTGCAATCAAAAGATCATTGCATGCAGTAATAAATAAGAAAATTAAATAAAATGAAATTATAAGGAAATAAATATTAATTATATTGCTTTCAGGAAAGAGTTCGTGATACACCACTGATGGTTTTTAGATGACGCTGTTATTATTCTGCGGACAGATGTCAAATAAAAACCAGCCAAGTGCGAGTCGGACTCGCGCACCGAGGGTTCCGTATTTTTTTAGTATTTGTTGTTATAGCGGCAATAGAAATACATCATCTGTGAAAATTTCAACTGCCTAGCTATCACAGTTCATGAGATACAGCCTGGTGACAGACGGACAGACGGACAGCGGAGTCTTAGTAATAGGGTCCCGTTTTTACACTTTGGGTCCGTAACCCTAAAAATGGAGTTTTTTATTATTTTATAACGATAGTTTTTAGATAGGCCTTAACTCATTAAGTTGGTAACACTGTTATAATTTTGTCGAGGAAGAACAAATTTTAAAATATTCAATTTACAGTTAATATTTGATATGATTCAATGCGCAGCCATCGATAAATGCTACGTCACTAGCCGCAGAACAGAGTTAAAGAGAGACGATGTTTAAACACTAGGTCTACTTTTTATTTGAGCGCCGGAGAGTACGTGCTGCTTGTTTTTTTTTTACTTTTTTTCCGGGTAAATTATATATACTACAGTGATTTTCAGAATGAATAAATTATTTCAAGTAGGTATTTAACTTAAATACTTAAATTGGCACAAAATGAAAGTCGTCAAATCAAACATCCTCGAAGCTCAAGTATAATAATGTTAATTGATTCTGCTTCCATAAAATGCAAAGTGCCTTCTGTGTTCTGTCACAGAATAAATAATAGTACTAGGTACAGAAGGTTCACTCTCTAACAAAACAGGCGTCCGTAGCGGTGCGCGGCAACTACTACTGCTAGACACCAAAATTGGTGTGGGCCGCATGTACTTGTAGCGACGCGATGAAATCACGGAGTGAGCCACGCCTGGTTCTGCTGCCTATTTAAGGGTTATGACAAGCTAGATATAAAAATACTGATTTTATTTTAATTGTCATTATCTTGTGGATAAATCAAAGTTCTTTATAGTTGTAAAACTATGTAATGTAACAATTTGAAATAAATACTTACATAACTAAAAATAAGACATACCTAAAATATAAAATACAATTGGTATATAGCGAAATATATTATATCAAGGGATGACATTAATAGGCTGGCATGATGACCAAGGCTACCAAAACTGCCTTAAGCCTTGACTTCAAGACTCTGCTTGCCAGCCTTAAGATCTTCTACTGAGACAAGGGTGTCATTTCTGACCATAATGTGACCCACAGTGATCACAGGCTTCGTCAGGTGCAGGGAACATTACAACTTTCACCAGCTCGGTCAATGGAGCCTCCACTAATATATATGAAGAGTGGGACTGCGAGCAGGAATGAGATAGCAAGACATGACAAATAGATCTGTGGACAAAATGGTTATGACAGTGAAAAAAGTTGTGTAACCGTTTTTACACATTTTTTGACATTCAAAATACGGAAAGATATTCGACAACGAATATATGGAATCTCGTTTGCGGTATCTATCATTGGCGTACCAAGTACTATCTATGTCAGTTGCCTGTTTACTTATTATACAATAGAA
Organism: Cydia strobilella; assembly: GCF_947568885.1. NCBI lineage: Eukaryota > Metazoa > Arthropoda > Insecta > Lepidoptera > Tortricidae > Cydia > Cydia strobilella. The sequence continues at coordinate 7,503,900 of NC_086060.1, forward strand.
TGAGAGTAAAAAACCGGCCAAGTGCGAGTCGGACTCGCGCACGATGGGTTCCGTACCATTACGGAAAAAAACAGCAAAAAAATCGCGTTTGTTGTATGGGAGCCCCATTTAAATATTTATATTATTCTATTTTTAGTATTTATTGTTATAGCGGCAACAGAAATACATCATCAGTGAAAATTTCAACTGTCTAGCTATCACGGTTCATGAGATACAGCCTGGTGACAGACGGACAGACGGACAGCGGAGTCTTAGTAATAGGGCCCCGTTTTTACCCTTTGGGTACGGAACCCTAAAAAGCATTTATTGACACAAAAAATATGGCTCATGTTGCATGTTACAAAACAAAATCGTTAATAATTAATGTGAGAAAAGGAACGGGCTTGGCATAAGCTGCATCAGCTATTTCATTACAATATAACCACGCAGCGCTGATTTTCAGTCCTTCCCCCCTTCACTGAACCACACTGATAGGTAATACGCGGGTTCAAATAAATTTAAACTGAAATACTAAGAATAGACTGCATATAAAATTTTAGTATACGGAATAAAAACAGTAAAAAATAATAAATATTCATCGAATAAATACTTACGATCCAAAGTTTGCCTGCAGGTATCAATTTTTCAGTATTGCCTGTACACGCGCGCAGTGCATGAACGTGTACTAAATAAACTAAGTAGGTAAGTCGGGATATTCGCACCCAACCACCCCAGTGAAGTACGCTACGGGATGCTTCTGAAAAAAAAACATTGATTTAATATTGTACGAGTGAAGAATGACATTTCCGCACGTGTATCGAAAGACGTTTTTTACAAAGTTGCGAAAAAATAATAAAAACAAGAAGTAAGGAATAAAAACTTTGGAAACTTAAAACATGCTTGCAGTAAGAAAAAACGCCTCTTCTTGGACAGGCGTTTCGGCAGCTATAGCTCCTACCTATACCTTCAATAGCTATTCCGTTCCATTCAGACAACTTATTAAGAACGGTTTTTCAATAATCAATATTAAAAAATAAACGTAATAAACGTAAAATAATAATGATGAAGAGGTAAGTAATAAAATATGAAATATGTATATTTTTCATATTCTTACATTTAAAGGAAACTAATTCCAATTGTTCCAATTCATGACTACTTATTGATGAGTGTCAGCACTCATAACAACAACAACAAAAACAAGTATAAAATTAAAAATAATTGGAAAAGTAAAAAGCACTAGTTCGCGAAAACCAACTTTCCGCGCGCTAAACAGCTACGTAAAGTAGCACTTTTTGAGCAACTGCATTAAAACATTATATTATGCTGTCTCGAAAACATGCTTGAGAGTATGCAGTCATAAAAATCGGCCTCCTCGTCTAGTCGGTACGAACCAGCAGGAGGTCCCGAGTCGAATCCTTGTAAGGGCAAATTATAAAATTTAGGATTATGATATTTTTATTGGGGTTCCGTACCCAAAGGGTAAAAACGGGACCCTATTACTAAGATTCCACTGTCCGTCTGTCCGTCTGTCTGTCCGTCTGTTCACCTCTGTCGCCACAGGATAGATTGGCACTGTGACGCGCGCAGCAATGCTTTACCAACCAGAATGCAACCTTAAAATCTAAACACATCGAGTCTAATACGTGCACGAGCTTAATTTAAAAGCAGTGCAGCTCCATTTTGTTTTATTAACAGCTAAGCCAGTCTAGCCGAGGGAAACGTATAAAGTTTAGCTTTCTAAATTGTTATGTTTTCTCAACTCATTTTACGTCTGGCGGTACCTATAGAGTTTTTTTAAACAACGCTGGTGGAAACCAAGCGTTTGTCTCGCTAACATAAGGGCAAAACACTTTGCTGATTATTTAAGTATACAGTGTGGAAAAAAAATTATGGGCCCTGGAGAGAAAGTGCCTTAAAACCTTAAGTTAGCTTATTTTACTTAAAGGAAACATTTTATTTATTTAAATAAACAAAACTGCATTCAAAGATTTTTTTAATTAGCTTGTTTCGCTCGGGAATCGAACCGACTAAACATTTAAAAAAACATTACCCTCCTCCTTTAGCAGTCGGGTAAAATATAAACATTCGCTGTTTTATTTTACTAGTCGATACAGTTAATGTTAATGATAACATTTCTCGAAGACACATTAGGTCTTACACTCGTATATCGTACAAAATAGCCATAAAATAATTACTTAGTACTCAAGAATATTTTTAGACAAGTGAAGTTGAAAATAATAAATATGGGAATGCAGTTTTGTTTCTGTTTAAAAATAAAAGAATGTTTCCTTTAAGTAAAATGAGCTAACATAATATTTTAAGGCACTTTCCCTCCAGGGCCCATTATTTTTTTCCACTCTGTATATGTTACCCTAAAATCCGTTTTCATTCCAAAATCGTTTTATTAAATAGTAACTATCACACTAACCGAAAACAATAATTTGGCTTAAACCAATTTAAAATAACGGAAGTTTAAAAAGTGAGTATTGAATTTGTACTAATTGAATAGACTCTGTTGCACACTCAATCAATCTCTATAGTTCGGTACGCTAGAGCGTTTTCACATTGTCCAATCCGATATCGGATGAAGGATCCTACTACATCCGCGTCGTCAGGCCGCAGAGGCGCGCCCGGGCGCCGTCTTTAACGGTCACGCACACTACAACAAGCGTTGTCTACACATACGCACACAGACAAATATTATCGGTCCGACAGCTGACGGGGAGCTCCGACATGGCTGAATTTATCGGAAGCGCGTTTCTGATATCGGATGTCGGAAGGTGCCTATGACTTTAACACCTGCAGGAGAGTGCCATTAAGTCCGCCTATTTTGCGTTATTTATCGTTTTTTAGTAATAATGATTTTTTCTACTCGTCAAATGTAATTGTTGAATTAGGATTTCGTATGCCAAATCTTACTTGGGTAGTTTTCATGTATGGATTCCCAACTCAACTATAATATTAATTTGGAAACGGTTTAGTCGACTTTAATGAAATTGACCAATCACAGGTCGGCGCGGTCAAGAGGATGAAACAGAACGATAGCCCAAATTAATTACTTATTTTTAGGTTGTATAGTAGAAACAATTGCTTCATAAGTCAGAAACGCGCATGCCCTTAATATAGCAACGTCCATAGACTACGAAAACCGCTTAGCGTTGCTTGTTAGTCTCCATAGGCTACGATGCGCGATGGCCAAAATCGAGAAAAAATCTGTCTAAAAATTGAATTTAGCGCGGAGCTGCAGGTACCAGGGCCTCATGAGTTACGAGAAAGTGTCGTTGACCAACCCGCCGGGGCGCGTATGAAGGTATCGCGGGCCGCGGCAACTCGTGTATCTTAGCTGTATACTTTTGGTTTGTTTACCTATATAATTCTACTAGTTTAAAGTATTATTTTTGTTGGCTCGTAGAAAAAGTATTGTACACAATAGTGATATAATCAAGCTTTTCAATATCGTACCCAATTAAGGCCACTCAGCAAGCTTCGTGGCCTTAACACGATACTCGACTGAAAGCTCTCCATTATATCAAGATTGTTTAAAATACTATATTAAATGCATACATAAATACAGACAATTTTGTTTCCTTCCGTCATCCGATATCGGATCGGACAATGTGAAAACGCTCTTAGCCTCCGTTGATATATCGGCCTCCTGGGCGTGATTCTGTCTTCCCAAATCTATTGATTCAGATCTCGTGGTACGTTTACTATTCTATGAAGAATTATTTTGTGGTTTATTTTCTATCATATAATTATACGAGATCTATTCATAGATATTTCATTGGCGTATGATATTGGATGTAATTTAATTTAAACTTAATAAGATTAAACCTTGGGCCGTGATGAATGGCCAATTATTGAAACATTTGAGATTTAATACAGGTTGCCCTGACAGATTTCCGATTTCAAAATTTAATAAATAAACAACATAAAACCCAAACTATTTATTTTTATAAAAGGAAGATGAATGCGAATGTAAGTTATTGATAATCTGATTTTCTAACCAGCTTTCAATCAGTTTAGTTGACGATGCATCACAAATACGGGGTAATTGAAATTAATGTAAAATTACGGCTTGGAACCCAATTATGATTTTACTTTTTAGGTCTGAAATTTCTGGACAAGAATCCCATGATGCCAGGCTGTCAATGTCACTGTGCGAGCGTGAAAAGAATAATATAATTGTGCGCGTGTAATAGAGATAGCAACAGGCGGGTCAGTAAGGCCCTTTTCTTTTCCCAAATATACTTACAGTGATGCTTCTCACGTAATATACGAAGTACCTACCTACTAGGTAGGTACGTGTGTCTTTCATGAGAATTTCAAACTAAATTTAATTAAAAAACACAAATCAAAATATTTAATAAAATAATTTGATTTGTTCCCAAACTTGTTCAGAATTCCAAATATTAATCCTTCTTGAAACACATGCTTAAATATATACATAAAATATGAGAACGTATTATATGACACGACACAATAATTTGATTGTTCTTCAAGAGATTCGTGTCTATAATAAGATTAATAAGATTAATTAATAATTTTCCTGCGACGGAGTACTGGCTGCTATTTTGGTATAAAATTATGAATATAAAAACTCGTTTTACAATTTTAAACGTTAGCACTCACGTCTTAAAATTTATATTGCATAGTAGACAATAAAAACACGGTAAAGATTTTGAGAGTTAATAATTGAAATTGGCGTATACCTTCTTACAAGCTTTTATTTAACTTGCAATGTACCTATATATGTAACTATGTATGTTTCTACGGTGCAAGTTAAATTTGATCTACTTCCCGACTTCCAATGAAGCTGAAAATTTGCATACATATTTTTTTTTATACTACGTCAGTGGCAAACAAGCATACGGCCCGCCTGATGTTGACCAGTCTCCATATAGCCTATGTACGCCTGCAACTCAAGAGGAGTTATATGCGCGTTGCCGACCCTAACACTCCTCTCCCTCGAGCTCTGGCAACCTTACTCACCGGCAGGAACACAACACTATTAGTAGGGTCTAGTGTTATTTGGCTGCGGTTTTCTGTAAGGTGGAGGTACCTCCCCAGTTGGGCTCTGCTCTAGATCTGGAATGACATCCGCTGTCCTGTGCCCTACCACACAAAGCGAGATCATTCATTCACATTGATGTCATTCACAGTGCCCATACCTCTCTTTTGGACGTAGTTTAAGGACATACCCGGGTACATATGTAAGTCGTGTGACAATGCAATACGAATCCAACTTACGCTTCGCTGCTAAAAATGTCCAAATCCTTAGGATTTTTCCCTAAATTTGTAAAATACATGGTATGTTTTTGTTTACGCGAAATCATAATCTTTCTTAATAGATACAAACAACCTTCACAAAACCAACTGTTGCAAAACAATAAGTTAGGTTATTATTATTTACAACGACGGGACTTAATCGCTTAAAATAAGTTTTAAATTTACCTCCGACGTTTCGAGGACGGCGTTGTCCCCGTGGTCTCGGAGAAGACTGGCTAAAGTTGACATCAACATCTTCTAGGCGCGCGAGTTTTTCGAACTACCCGCACTTGGTCTTGTTTATTAACTTGAACGTTTTGCGCACCAGGCATAAGTTAGGTTAGGTTGGAACTGCGACCCTAACAAAAACGAACTGTTGCTTAAAAAATATGTTTGGTTAGATAACTTACTCTGGGCAAAGAGGATATAATAGGATAGAGCGGTACTGTCATAGTAATTTTTGTGGCACAGTAAATTCACTGCCATCTATCGACACACAATTAAAACTAAAAATAAAAATATCAAAAACTGTATATATATATATATATATACGGGTAAATTTTTATTTTTATTTGCATTAATAAATTTTATGTGATTTTGACCCATGTTCTTTCACCATCTATTCGAGAGTAGGCCAATGGTAGTGGTGCCATCTGATCGAGAATCAAATTTTCTTGATTATCGAGGCACGTTTTTTCCTTAGACTGTATCCATCTATTACGGAGTTATATTTATCTTTGCTATGGGCGTTAAGGATTTTTTGCATTATAGCAAACAAACATTTTTGTATCAAAAATGACCAAATAAAGTATTTTCCCAGTATTTATTTGGTAAACATTAGGTTTGTGATATTTTGTTTAGGCTTTAAAACATTATTAGGCTTATTATTACGTATATTTTCACAACTAAATAATTCGAGTAACAAAATAGTAGTTTATGTGACTGCTACGTAATGAAAGGCATCAAAACTCGAGTGTGGGTTTATGAAACGAACGTAGTGAGTTTCATGATAGAATCACACGAGTGTTTAAAATGCCTAATTATGTACAGTTACATACACTGCTTTATCTACACACATATAAACTTTCTATGATATATTCACTAACCTCATATTACAGCCGACATTGCATAGTTGCTCTCTGGCGGAATTCGCGGATATGAGGTGGCGTCTCCGAAATATCTTTATCGCATATTTTACACGAAACTTCACTAGAGTTGCTTTAAAAACAACGAAACAAATTATTTTTTACTTACAAACTAATTAAAAGATAAACTGCACGTCAAATGGCGGCAAAGAAAACTTTTTTCACGCATGTCACGCATCCGTAGTTTTTTTTTAATTCAGAGACAAACTAGAGTGGGGGTCGATTGCCATATCGTTCGATACCAACTAACAAGCGAGACTTGTCAAATTTGTATGCAATTGACATTTCATTTTTAATAACATTTTCACAGATAAAAAATTTGCTGTAACAAAACAGTTTATCTTAATGTTGGCCATTATTTACGGATTTTGAAAGCATCATAGAGGGTTTATGATATGTGTGTAGATAAAAATACTTGCTTACTTACTTACTGCTGTGGCGCGACGACGTGTTGGCCTCCGACACCAAAGACCGTCATGCTACTCTGTCCAAAGCCGTTTCTGTCCAGTCGACGGCGCCGAGTTCGCTGAGGTCTTTCTGCACTTCGTCTCTCCAGCGGTACCTAGGGCATCCAGACGGTCTTCGGCCACTTGGTACTCCGGAGTACGCCCTCCAGACTGCGCGATCTTCCCCCATCCGGACTACGTGCCCGAGCCATCGGAGTCTGGCGGCTTTCATGGTGTTCGGCTCGGACACCAGATCTTCAATCTCCTGGTAACAAAAAAATGGTAAAATAAAAATCCGTTAGTAACCCGCTTTTAAAACTCAAATCCACTATTTGGTAGGTAGGTTAGTTCTTATAAAATCGCCAACGTTTTTTCCCTCCATTTCGTCGCACAAAGACTCTGTAATTAATAGTCTGCAAACTAGAATCGACCGACAAGTTTGACAGAGAGAACTTTATCGTGCGATTACCGGTGGACCGATTGCACGGGCGCGAGAAAGTTGGTAACGAACCGGTGCCTTAATTTAAGGTATATACGAGTAGAAGCTGAGGCTCAAGCTTGGTTATAGGGGAGAACAAGGAGAGTTGAAACAAATTTTAATTTTTCGGTCATAACTGTTGTATTAGAAGCTAGATTTACGAAGTCTATGTCATCTGATAGCAAATTTCATAACCATTTACAACCCAAAACAGAAACACGTTCGGATGTCAGCTGCAGCTGCATTACTGTTGCGGCGTCGTTGTTGCCGTTGTTGTTGTAGGTATCTGCCAATTTCCTTGATAAAATGAGTGACGGACTGACGGTTCACTAGGTATTTTTTTATTGACTTTCCAAAAAAAAAAAAAAATGTTCGTGAGTCGTGACTCCTGTCCTGTCATCACTTATTTTAACTTGGTGTAATTTATGTTGTATATAAATTGCTACCCTATGGTTAAGATGCATGCTGCATGCGATCGAAAATGTGTATACCTGCACCCGTGGGTTTTATAGAGAAACCTGTACATAATTTAACACCATAATTTTATTGTACCTATGTTTTCACAATCAAAAAGATTCTGATTCTGATTCTGACGTTTGACATTGACATTGACATTGACATCCGAACGTCATACGAATGCCGGCCGCTAAGACAACTAAACATGCATGTCAGGCTGATTTATGTATGATAATATTTGAATTGATATGAATTATTGTACGAGTAGGTAAGTCCCACAGCAGGTTCATCCGCAAAACAAGTAGCCTGAACTTCTTTCCCTAAGTCTTTCAATTCCTTTTATTTATCTGACAAGTTACGTAACTTAGTTGGCTCAGTTTTCTATTTAAGGGGCAACAGTCCGACACTCCGCAGGTGACCACTCGGCAAGTTGGCGAGCAACTTAAATATGAATGGACGTCTCGCAAGTTTACGGTGCTACTGTGAGTTGCTCGTTTCGAATTCAGACTACACTAGCATTACTGCAGGAAACGTCAAATTTATGATAAGTAATAGTTTTGATAAAATGAACTTTATTTAATAAAAAATTCTATTAAAGTGACCATTTTGACGTATTCTTACTGGTTTTTTTTTTTCATATTTAATTGCTTTCGGGTACAACATTGTAGAATTCTTGCATTTATTCTGACTGGTTTTTTTTTCATATATAATTACTTCCGGGTTAATTCCTGCATTTATTCTGTAAATATCTTATTTGAATGACATTTAAAAAATCAGGCTATTATCATTAATTTTTTTCCGCAACCGTATCTTTACTGGTACAATTTGTGTCAGTAACTAAAGTAATTTGTATGTTTTTAGGCTGCCCAAATATGTATTGTCTACACTACACTTACTAAACTCTCTCTAAACAAACTATTGAAGTTTCAATGAATTAACTCTTATTACAGAATAACAACACAAAACAAAAGACCAAAAGCTACAGCTTCAATGTCAGTCGGTAGAGTGAATTTGGAAATCATAATATACCTAACTGATTCAAGTTTTCGATTTTCTGTAAGGTATGTTCTACATTGTTATTATTTTATTTAAATTAAAATGGAATTCGAAACATTTATATATTTTTTTTTATTTCAAAAACAATTAACAAAAACAAACATAATAAAACTTAACCTATAGGTAAAAAATTTGGCCTAAATCGCCGTCAATGGGCAAGGTGCCCAGAAGGCTGGCCGTATTTCCACGCTGTATAGCGATACTAACACGCTGTGCGAAATAGTGGCCAGCCCTCTGGTCGCCCGAGGCCTCTATTAGGCGCGTCAATTAAAATACAATTTAAAATTAAATAAATAACTACCTAAACATAGAGTATGTTCTTGTAATTTCAATCATTTACGTATTTGAGTAAACTGCATGTTTAGTTTCAATTCGGCCAGGAAACTATGTAATTTCAAAAAATGAGTACTTATGTCATCCTAAAAATGCAGCATAAAATTACGAGTACTATCTGTTAAAAAATTCATTTTAAGCTTGTTGCGGCTTACATCGCTTGAACGAGCGAGGTTTATTAAAACGTGGCTAGCGCTCGAATAAATTTGCGCCATTCGAAAAACGGAACAAACCCCAACATGTAGTCAACTTTGAACTTTGTTTCCAAGACTTAAAGATCAAACTATTGCCTTGTTTGTAGGTGATGTTTGGGCGCTTACGCTCTGTTGCAGTTAGTTGGGAAGCTGCAATGAGATCGGATGCAATTTAACTGCTAGTGCGAAGATGTTGCTTAATACACAAGAATAACAGCGGAAATTAATTAAGAAGCCTGCTGTAAAGCCTGTAGGTATAGTTTTTTTTCTGAACACTATTCATGATTAGAAAATACATTGAATGGTGCTTGGATTTGTACTTGGAATTTTTGTATGGGATGCTTTTATCAGTCAGCATAAAGGTACCATTCGGATTGAGACTACACCAGTATTTCAGCGAGATATTACTGCCGACTGCATTACTGCTGCAAGCATTGAGTTATTATTACTACAGAGAAGCCATACCAAACAAAACGTCGTAAGCGCCGTAAAATTCATGACGCTTACGCGTTTAAGACGCTCCGCTTCTATGGTTTGTTGTCAAAACAACAACTAATGGCGCAAAATACTGGTTATCTGTGCCGGCTCTATACGTAGTAATAATAGTTTAATGGCTGCAAATGACAAAATCAATGTTAGTGCCCGGATTATTGACATTTACGGCAGCATATTAGCATAGCATTTTATTAGCTTTAGTCGGCTGTAATGTCGCGCTGTAGTTTGAATCCGAACGGTAATAAGCGCTCTTTCATTACGACTTAAATAAATATTGACTATTTAGCTCACAGCCACAATGGCCTGACGAGTGTGGAAGGTCATTTGGGTGTCCAAAATTGCTAACTAATTTGCATGTACACACACACAGCTACAGAGAGAGCCCCCTTCTCTGCATACGAACTACTTTCTAATATTTTTATCTGCAGCAGGCCATACATTCGAATTAGTTATGGCTAGGTAAATGACCTAATTATATTGTTAATTATTTTTTTCTCTTATAAATTCCAGGGGCTACATATGGCGCCTTTATGACGTGTTATCTGTCTTGGCATCACCGAACGGGCCCTTTGGAAAACTAGCGCTGGTATGATGCTGAGTTGGGTCCATTGCGTGACGCAAATTTATACTCTGTTTCTCTGCTTTCGTTGTCTATACATGTTCGTGCATGTTTGTGATTCTCTTTTATATTTATGAAATAAAACTATGTAAACGGATTATATCGCATATATTGAATTTATAATACATCCCGACGTTTCGAAACCTTTATATTTTTTTATTTATCTTTATTCATATTTTGTGTCACGAACCTATTGTATGTGTGTGTGTATGTATTGTATGAATTGATGTGTGGTGCCACACTTCCTTATGTGTTATTCGTTATGCGCATTATTCGTCCGAATACGACGAAGTGTGGAGGACTTATTCGTCTGTATTTGCCTTATTCGCACGCATAACGCATAAGCGCAAATAGCAAATACGCGTACAACAAATTTTGTTGTTTGCTTTACATAAACATATATTTAGGCAAATACAGCGAAGCCGCATAACGAATAACACATAACGAAGTGTGGTGGCGCCATGAAAACTTACGCTGGTTTTCTGAGGCAACAAATTTGATAAGCGTTAGAAATATCAACCTAGTTCATATCCTGATCCAGGCATTCATGAATGAGGTTTATATGATGGTTTAGTCACCCGCTGGGCTGACACAGCGAATAATGGTTTAATGAAAGTAATATCGTTTGACTACAAGAATAACAAGTTTAGCTTAACTAATATTGTCATAGTTACTCATAGAATACCGGGTTATATTGCGTATAATAAATAAGCTATAAATTATAAGGCTAAAGTGTGTTTGTAGTCCGACAAGAAATTGTAGAAATTAAAAAGTGGCAATACTGTAGTGTTGTCCCGTTTTCATAGATTGATTTGAAAGGGACCACACTACAGACCACTAAATAACCAGCCTTTAAAATGTATAGTTATGAGTAGTTTTGCATATTGTAATTTTGACAGACGTGAATATAATTTTCCTCAGTGAGCCAACTGATACCAGGATTTTTTCTTTTCATATAGTGTGAAAGCGCTGGTGGCCTAGCGGTAAGAGCGTGCGACTTTCAATCTGGAGGTCGCGGGTTCAAACCCCGGCTCGTACCAATGAGTTTTTCGGAACTTATGTAGGAAATATCATTTGATATTTACCAGTCGCTTTTCGGTGAAGGAAAACATCGTGAGGAAACCAGACTGATCCTAACAAGGCCTAGTTCCCCCTCTGGGTTGAAAGGTCAGATGTCAGTCGCTTTCGTAAAAACTAGTGCCTACGTCAATTCTTAGGATTAGTTGTCAAGCGGACCCCAGGCTCCCAGGAGCCGTGGTAAAATGCCGGGATAACGCGAGGAAGAAGATAGTGTGAAAAAACCGGACAAGTGCGAGTCGGTCTCGCCCACCGAGGGTTCCGTACTTTTTAGTATTTGTTGTTATAGCGGCAACAGAAATACATCATCTGTGAAAATATCAACTGTTGCGGTTCATGAGATACAGCCAGACAAACAGACAGACGGACAGTGGAGTCTTAGTAATATTAGGGTCTCGTTTTTACCCTTTGGGTACGGAACCCCCGGAACCCTAAACACATTGCGAAAAAAGTAATATGAATTTGGCATAGTATATTAAGGCTACCACTATTTTCGGAGATCTATCTGAGCCTTATTCCTAGATATTTATAGATTTGATCACTCTATACCTCTGCCAGGCACATGACACACCAGACCAACACTAGCTGTCAAGTCAATCATAGTCACACAGTATCCCAGAAGTGTACGAAATATACATACCTAGAACAGGTAGTAACATACCTTGTCGTAAAGTAATTAAGCCTATAGGCGGCTTAACCTACGCCTACGGAATACAGCACCAAAACCATTATAACAACCTCTGCATACGTGCAGTCGTTACCGGTCCTGAGGTCGCACTTTCACTGGTTATGGGGCAGATTGTGTTCAGAATATGGGACCTGGATGGCTGTAATGAATTTACGAGCGGAGAATGCTTGATTCTAAAAAGTCTTAAGTTTTGCGCAACGAAAACTGACTATTTTCGTAGTTACTTAATACTAAAACTTACCTACTAGTTTTCGTACCAGACATAGATATGTTAAGTACATAATTAAATGATCATGCAAAGTTTCATGGTAAGTATTAAATTATGTCGTTTTAAAATGAGAGCGTTACTTCGTTTGTATGGGAGCGGCTTTTTGACAGCGGATTCATGTGACTTAAGTGTGTATCGTAAGCTCTTTTAATAAATACCATCATCCCTAGACTGTCATTGGGTCGCGCATCATTAAAATCTGAGTTGTATCATTTATTTTATAGTATTTAATGATTTAATAACTTGAATAAATCTTGTACACTTTATAGCATTTAAATCTTAATTAAACCTCTTTATATTCCAGTTAATGACGCGAAAGTATGAACTTCACAAAATCTGGTTTAAAAGTGTGTACTTCAAATAATTACAATTTCGAAGTGGGTCCTTCGTTAATATTAACAAATTTTATTTCATTGCATATAAACTATCTCCTTCAACAAAGTTTACCTGCAACTGAAAATACCTTTTCATTTAGATTAAAATAATTTAATTTTGCGGAGCAAATCCGCCTGGACACCGGTAATTATCTTACATCTCACTCGAGCACTGCTGTGCCAATTTTATTTATCTTCGATGGAACCACAGGGCGGACACGCTATATCTACATCAAAAATCACTTGCGTTTCTATGTGTGAAACGCAAGTGAACACACGGCATGCGTCATTGTGTAAGTTGCTTATAAACAGTAGTAAACGGTCGGCAAAAAAAGAAGACCTTTTTGAAGAATCTGCTGTCGCGGGGCGAGGTAATTCGAATCGGGGCGGGGCGGTGCGTGGCCGTTCTGTATGATAATACTATTACTTATTCTGTGATGGAACTGATCGTCATCATAAATGCATTGCATGTATTCTTCAAGTAAACTGTAAAACTCAACTAAGTATAGTAAAAAATCTCCCAACTATGGCTCAAAACAAACTGGAATGTCTTCGTTGACGCGGGAATATTATTTAAATGTCGCAGTTGTAAGGCAAAATGTATATAAATTGTGGAAATACTCACACAACACAAAAAAATTTACGTGTATTAATAGGTACTTAATTACGTGTTGAATTTGTGGAGGGGAAGGACCATAGGTGTAGTTTTACCTAATATTTTCTAGACTATCTAGTATTGAGTAAATCTTTACTTTATTTCTATCGTCTAGACTTTATTTTCTACAACCATCGTCCATTAAAACAGATTATGTAAAGGCCAAGAAATACCATCGGACGTACATTAACTTAAGCCTGAAGATAATCTGATCCCTTGGGGTAAATGTGTACTTAGGCTTTGCATTAAGATCTATTGACGAGGCCCGCATTCCCAAACTCGTAAACGAGCGAAAGAAAAGGGATTCAAACTTTGGTAAACTAGTGGGGTTGATAAAATCTGACATAGATTATCTCCGGTAGTCAGCATTTGGAAGCGTAAGCTTGCGTCAGCACACTGGACATAAATATTTTGCAAAGTTTAGTCCCTTTTCACATCAATTTTATCGTTTACGGCAATATGAAGCATATCCTAGAGTAAGGTACAAGTAAGTGCGGTATACGGATAAGTGGGACAGACCTTCACATTGAGGACTATTTACACATTGATTAGTGTTTATTACGAGTTGCTACTTGCGTTTAGTGGCAAATCCACAATAATTAATAATATAATCGCAATGAACCCAAATCAATGTGTAAACTGGCCCTAGTGTTGTCACACTGGCCTTCGCAAGCCACACTTATCGCGCAGCCTCACTTACCCATATTGACCTTATAAAGAAATTATTTATTTAAGTACTTGGCGCATGTATTCAGTTGCATTTTACGCCATTTGATTTTCTAATAAAACAACCCAATTTAGACCTGTATCCTTACAATGACATTATAGTGGCTGTAGTCGCTCGTAAACTTATTCACAGTGCATCTTGCACCAATATATCACAGTTAATGCAGTCTATGGCCGCGGTGCACTCATGGTAAGGGTAGTGGAAACATTTATTTTTATTTGCATTAAGTGCATAAAAATATAAGTGATGTAAGCGGTCGCAGCTACATAAATTATTATTTGTTTGTACCTCGTAAGGCTCACAGTCCTAGCTACCTATAGTACTTATTGAATTCAATGAAATTTAAATAACTTTCAATCGGAAGATAGTTGCGTTAGTTTTATATAATATTCATCTAAACCAAAATCACTATAGTTTCAAGTTTCACTTCAAAAATTTAGATTTGTTTCTTGTATGGCTATATAAACGCGTGGACTATAAACGCGTGTGCGTGAGTGTGTCTTTAACAATGCTCTATCTAGAGGACGAGAAGTGGTTTGTTTGTGGGAGCTCATGTATACAATCAGAATAGTGGCTATTGTTTACTTTCTAAGGAGAATATAAGGATCTTTGAAGGAAAAAACAAAAGGTTCTTAATAACAATGAGGAAGCGAGAGGAAACTCTATTTATTTTAATGATAATACCTAAACATTGAACAAATAGTGAGACGCGGCAAAATGCGGGGAGACCGCTAGGAAGATGATTAATAAAATAAATAAATATTTGCACACACGTGCATCTTGTCCCATAGTAGGTAGCTTCAAGAAAGTGTGCGCCCTTTAACTCATAATTGCGTCCATAATAAATAGTACTGTACTGGACATTAAATAGAAGATGATAATCAATATAGTGATGGTAGCTGCATTGAATTTGCTGTTTGAAGACCATAAAGATAAAGATAAGATAAATTAAGATTATTATTCAAGTAGGCATATTACAAGTTTCACTTTGAACGCCATTTCGGCTTCTCTTTTTCACTCTTTTATTTACCTTTAGTTACTTCGTATTTGCTATAATGTGTTATTTCTATTGATGTATTGTCTGAACAAATGATTTCTATTATATTCTATTCAATAATTAGGTAGATATACATATTGTACTGCAGTAAAACTAAATGTTATAATATGTATATTCACATGTGTCATTTTACATTATTTTATTATCTATATTTGTAAACATAGCTCAAACTACATCGTAGTTTGCTATTTAATGAGAATATAATCAAAAGTAGGTCTACATTGAAATAAAAATATTTATTTAAGTGAAAACATAGTTTTACAACATTCAATACTAAAAAAATAACCACAATATACTTAACTAATACTAAACCTAAACTAACCCTTAAAAACTAGTCGAACAACCCACCCCGCATCGCTCCCGACGCAAAGGTGCCCATCACGCTTGCTGCGTTCCCGCGTTGAACCGCGATGGACAACCTCTGCGCCAGGAACGACCCGGAGCGGGGGTCGAGACCCCGCTCCCGCAGGCGACGCCCCAGCTCCCCGAGAAAAGTTTCACACACACATCTACATTTATTTATTTCTGTCCATAATTTTTAAGTAAATATAACATACCTACATGTTATATTTAGGTACTTAAAAATTGTGGACAGAAAAAAATAATGTATGTACTTTTTATAATGAGAAATAGTAGGGCTTTTTTTATTAAATTATAAATTCTAAGTTCCAAATTTAAACTTTTTTCCATATTTTTTTCGGGGCACCACGCCTTAAGTCAACACATTGTATGAAAAATTTGACTAACTCCCTTCCTAAATCTGTTAGTCAAAGAGACCAATTACTTAGCAAAATAAAAGGGAATTCCATCACCACAGACTATTGATATTTTTATGAGTAGGTGAAGCGCTTATTTGCATAAAATTAAAAATCTATCCGTACAAATAAGGCTATCACGGGTACTATAACTTATTTCAAACCAAATAGATGTTTTATAACTAATTTGTCCCTTGAAATAATCTCCTAAATTCCAAAGGATAAACAACCAATTTACTCTACAAAGATTATCTACTAAGCCGTTTTATCTCACCCCATTTAAAATGCAGCTATAAAATTAAGCGGTTTTGATTTAAATGATTACGCAGAAACCTTTAATATTGATATCAATTTTGTATTTAAGGAGATTGATATCTTTTAGACGATTAACGTCTTTTGACTGAGGCCTGTAATGTTCAAGATTTACTCTTTTTGAAGCCATTGTGATGTGCTAAGGTATACTGGGGTAACTTTGAAAACAAGATAATATGGAAAATAAAAAATATCTACTTAACTAAAAGGGCTTCCTGTTGTAGCAACAGTAATTAAGATGCCTTGGTAAGCGTTGGAGTAGCGGAAGTGTAGCCAAAGTGGGAAGTATTTACTTCTGGATTAAATATACCTACAGAGGTAATACAATACAAATAGTAAACTAAATTTATAACTAGCTTAACTCTAGAATAGGCCCTTGAGGCATTGTACCGAGGATGCTTTAGACATTTCCTCGTTGTATCGCAATGCTGATACGTTGTGCGAGGAAGCCGCCAGCTCTTCGGTCACCAGTTACGTCAACCAGACGCTTCGCGATTTCTGCAAAAAACTTGTGCGCGCTGGGACCCCATGGACCTAGAGTTTCAACTCCAAATGGTACAAAATGGTACAGTCGCCATCAGATATATCGGAACGGCCGAGGTGCTCAAAAATATCTGAACACGCACTTAACGCCTTGACAATAGAGCCGTGTTCAGATATTTGTGAGCACCTTGGCCGCTCCGATATAGCTGATGGCGACTGTACTATCTAGCAAGGCTTTTATATTTATTACGTTTAAAAAAAATTCGCTTTCCGCCGCTCCGCCCGCTTTTACATTAGTCCATTGGAGGTGACTGTTGAGACGGTGGTTTAATAGATATGTGATTGTCAGAATTACCCAGTTATCGAAATTATCCCATTTCATCACATATTTGAAGGTAATGACATCAACGTATTTTACCAAGAAAATTTACAATGAGTTGTGATGGTTACAGTAGCGTTTTACGCAAAATAGGCACAATGGTTGTCGGTTTGCGGAAAATGGCCAGTAGCAGTAACACTAACTAAAGGCTACTAACATTAGTTTAAATTCACATGATTTTACTCGTACAAGTCGTAATCTACTGCCCCGCTTACATAGGTCGTTGGTTGTGATTATCGTAGCGTTGGCATGTTTTGTAAAAGAGCGACACTAATGAAAATCATTTGTTAAGGGGGAAATAAATTTGCTTCAGTGCGCGATACGACAACGATGGTATTCCAAACGTTCACTTAATGCAGGAGTCGAACACTTAGTAAATACAGGGTAGGTAAGTTATGTAACATGAGAAAAAATTTTAAATGTCAATGTTAGTAATTTTTAACTGACAATAATGCATTCGCCATTAGATTGCTACACCGAGTAAGGCGCTGTATGTGTCGCGCCTGCATCACACCGCCATCTGCTGAAGATGTGGAGTATGTGCTCCAGAAGACCGGTTACATACTGAAGTTGAAGGGTACACGGAAAGAACATTTCTAGTCACTTTAGTAACATTTTGAGTAATCGAGGTTTTAAAATTTGGAACAATGGCTGAATGTATGGTAATTCCGATGAAAATCTCATTTTCCGAAAAAAAGTGACTAGACATGTTCTTTCCCTGTACCCTTGAGTTGTTCCAACTTTCACCTGCAAAAGGGATAAAGTCTAAAGTAAAGAGAGATTACGAATGATGTCACAGATGAATGATGTAGTATAAAAAAAGACTGTAAAATCGTCATCACAGTATTTAAGAGCATTGGACTCTCTTGAGAGTCTTGAGCATTCACACAGGACAAGGAATCTGCGCCGATTTGTAAGACGCGCCCTATTTATTTCCGAGGACATTCTTGACCGCCCTCTAATTGAGCCTTGGAAATGTTTCATTGGGCCACTGTTGGTTAGGTTAGGTTAGAAAATAACAATTCCATTGTAGTAGGATTATTGACGAGATACATTCATGAAGCCCGATTAAGATTTAACAATTTGTTTCGGTTTGATCCCATTTTGATACTTGAAGCTCACGCTGATTGGTGCATTTGAAATGATGTAAACGTCGTGCGTGAGATGTGTGCCAATCAAGGTAAATATCAAAATCGGTTCAAAACCATAACAAATTTAATTGGAATCGACCTCGTATGTGAACGACAGTTCGATAAAACAATCCGATGATCCAGCAAGCTTTGTATTCACGTAGTCGTACTCCGACATAATCAAGTAATTTAACATCAAATCATAACATTTGGTTATTACAATATGAAAACTCGATTTGGACTCGTTCGTAGCCTCACTCGTTCTGCCTCCCAACCGTAGCGCCGGTTGCCGCCATCTTGCCTCAGATTAAGATTTAAAATGGCGCGACCAATCGGGAGCCAGCTCGAAATGTCAAATACTCACTTCCGTTACTTATTAAATGAATATATATTTATAAACAGTCTTAACACTTTATCAAAATATACAGAAATTTTAATAATTAATTGTGACTATGAAATGCTAACAAAGTAAGTAGTGTGTAAATGTTCCTTTACAGTTTTCGATGACAGTTGCCAAATTAACAGAGCGTCGGTGCTCGGTACCTACTAGCTGAGTTAAATATTCAGTCCAAGAGCTATGATGCCTTATGGAGTAGGTAAGTACAGATTTCGTGCCCACTCGTGCCTCGACTCACAAAGTCTTGTCTTGGGAATCTTGGGATGTTCCTCGTAATATCACTAACTATTTTAATATACTGAAATTATACTGATACAACATTACAGAAAATATTATCTTAGTCATTTATTCACACAAAACAATAAAAATGTGAACACTACATAAATAAAACTTACAGAAATTGAGAAAATCTTAAAAAATAAACTAGTTACATGAAAAAAATCCGCAACGCAGGCTTCGTCTGGTGGCTACAAATGCAAATCAGCAACATGCTTCGTCCCAAAAATACCAATGATGATATCCGCAACAGGCCACGTCTTTTTTTTTGTTTCAGATTTAGATTCAGATTCAGATTATTTATTGGTAAAAATAATAATTTTTTACAATTTTTTTTTTATATAAAATAACCGTCACGAATCGTACGCTGGCAGCGTTACCGCTCTGAATGGCCAACGAGATCTGTTGGACCAGGTACAATCCGGACCGAGGGTCGCACCCCCTGCTCCCTCAGCCGCCGACCCAAATCCCAAAAAAAAAAAAAAAGAATACAGAAAATAAGATTAGACATGTTTTCTGATTTTCTTCTATCGATCCAACTTTAGCCCTTAAGTGGCCTTGCACCATTCACTAACACGGGGTTAGCCGGTTAAACCTGGAGTTACCACGGTTACTAGTACAACTTGACACTCAACTGGGTTAACGGTGTAACCGGTTAACTCCGGATTAGTGGGATGGTGCAAGTGGCGCTTAAGGTTTTAGATAGTCTGTCCTTGCAAATAGGTATAGCCTAGTTTCTGTGTGAAATTTTTATCTAAAAGTTAAAACAAGTATAATACGCTATAATTTTGCGTTACCCTCTTAACTGGAAGATATTATGAACTTTCCAAATACTACGGAGTTTGCGTTCCAGCCAACCCAATCCGTACTTCCATAATCTAATGTTATAAATGCGAAATAGTACCCCATAAAAATTCAATTCATTTCTCAATAAATAATAAAAAAAAAAAAAAAAAAAAAAAAAAAAAAAAAAAAAAAAAAAAAAAAAAAAACGTGTGTGAGAATCTTGTGTGTGATAGCGAGCTGTTCACTTTATGTTATGTCCTACCGGTTCACACAAAATTTAAATACCATATGTTAAAAGAGCAATACTTTAGAAGTGAAATTCAGCACTTAATCTCTCATCCAATACATACAAGGCAAGTAACAAATCAAATGCTTCGAAAGCCCCAATTCAATATTTTTTATGGTAGAAGAACATCAGATTACATCATACCAGACCTAATAAATAAGTTACCTAAAGAATGGAAAGATAAGATAACACCAAATAATATAGGAAATATTCTTAAAAAAGAAATGCTTAAACAATTAAATTATTTTAACTAAATTGAATAATTATGTTATGCTATACGAAGCATAAATGGAGCAGCCTGTATCGAGTATGCGCCGACCGGTTCTAGTTTTGCTCGGCCGGCCGCGGCCGGTGTGAGAGATCACTTGTGATTCTTTGCAATTATTGTGTTGTTTACGAACTTGATGTGTACCTAAGTATTGTATTGTATATTTGATTATGTAAGTACTGCGGAATGGAGTATCGAGACAAACCATTCTGGTTTAACGATACTTTTTATTAATTACCATGTAAAATTTGTGATTTATCTCTAGTAAATAAAATAATAAAAAAAATATGTCTGTCTGTCTGTCTGTCTGTGTGTTACGTCCTCTTCACGCTTAAACCGCTGAACAGATTTAGTTGAAATTTGGTATACAGATAGTTTGAGTCCCGGGGAAGGACATAGGATACTTTTTATCCCAGAAGTCACCTCTCAAGGGGGTGAAAAGGGAAATTTGTATGGAGAATCAATAACCGCTAAATCGATTTAGATGAAACTTGGTATGGGGATAGTTTGAGCTGTGGGGAAGAATATACTATAATTTTTATCCCCGAAATCATCCCTTATAGGTCTAAAAATGTGGTGGAAATTTATAGAGTGGACCAATTTGGAAGCGAAAAAAAAGGATGGATTAAAAAAGCAAATTTGTTTAATAATTAAGGTTACCCAAATTATTAATTCTAAGCAGACGAAGTCGCGGGCAAAGGCTAGTTATTAAATTATCTTCAAAATCTTCAACAGATCGTAGGTCCTTGTCCTCAAACATCAAGTCGCCGACGATATTAAGCTGTCGCTTTGTCAAATGCAAATTGTTTCGTGTCGCCTTCTCGCCGTAGCCCCAAAAATGTATTTGACAGATTTAGATGACACTTAGAAAGTTATATGAAGGGATTTATTTAGCTGCAGATTGAGTTATCTAGTACTTGGAAGGCTGGTAATTTAAGTTAGATGTTTGTACCGTTTTAGTGCAACATGCAGGTGATTTGATGGTATACCTACGCCGTGATTCGATGTTAGTATAAAATTTGTCATTCACTAATATACGCAGCTAAAGACGTCGGTTCGAATCCGGCCTTCACCACCAATGGAGGGCTTCGTCACTTTTTCTTTAAATATGACATCTATTACAGTTTTTACTTTATATATAGTAGTGTGACTACTTAAAAAAAAAAACAAAATCAAATCATTTAAAATATGCTTCGTGTAAGCTTTATCGTAATCTCCGTAAAAAACTTTAAAAAAAACAAACAAAGCTACAAGATTATTTGGAAAATATATCGATATTTAAGTTTATCGATATAGGAACTTCCTACCTGTCCTTAAATTTTGCCCACAAAAACCGATGTCTGACATAATTTGTATGAAATAAAATGTCAATTAGCTTTTTTTAGTCACAACAATTTCTGAAACAATGCAGTGAAAGGAAATGGCGGGCGCGTTTGCGTTAAGTCTCATTTTGGATAAAAAAAAATTTAAACTGTTTATTTTTCATAAGGAACAAGAATTACAATATTCTTAGCTCTAATCTTTTTTTTTTTTTTCAATTTTATTTTCTTTATTTCACAACAAACATTTACAATACAAATTTCATAATACAGATATTAAAAACCTAAAGTTGCATGGGGCATCGTCCCCAGGACGCTTGCTGCGTTTCCCCGCTGGATTGCCAGACTTAGCCGCTGAGCGAAATATTCGCCCGCTCGAAAATTGCCAGACACCCAGACAAGTTTATTTGAAATTTCTTTCACAACTTGTCTGGTGTCTGATGACCATGGCCCAAAGGTTTCGACTGCAAGCGCCGCAAATATGTAATTCTCTTTTAAAAATGCATATTTGCGGCGCTTGTTAAATTGGGCGTCTTCTGCAGCCGTCCCCGGTTTCCGGGCCGAGCGCTGGACGTGGGACGGAGCCAAAGTATCCACACAGGTCACATCCCACGCCAAGGATCGCCCCAAAAACCAAGGCACAAGCGAGCATCCGTCGGGTCTTTTCCCATCCGCCGCTGACAAGCCAGCTGGTTCGAGGGTTGCCGGTATGTTAACTGTACCGAGAGCTCTGCGGATCAGCTCATTGAGCGCCGCGTGCCTGAAATTTCGGCCCGCACTCGACTGGCAAGATAGTCCATGGCGTCCGAGGGCGTCGACTGGGCCTCCGCAGCGGCAGCAGGGGTGCGGTTCACAGGTCTTTAGCCCCAGCCTGAGGCATACGGCCACACGCAGTGCGGCCGGGTCCAAAAGAGATCCTATGTTCCGCGACGGCAAAGCGTGTAACCAATGTCCCGACTCTGGCTCAGATACTGCCAGTAATCGAGCACGCTCACTGGGGTTACAACTGTCGTTCAAAAGTGTTTTGTGGGCTGATTTTATATTTACCAAGTCCCAGGCAGCTTGGCTAGTTTTTTCTGTAGGTGGGTTCTCACCGGGAAATCTGGCTCCCCATGTAGACTCCGCTTCTGCCAAGCCCGTCACTATCAAATCAGTGGGATTGAGGACGTTAAGAATATCACTGATGAGACTGACGGTGCTATGCACAGATGAGAGAAAAGCAGGGAGAGCCAGGTCCCCCGTGGAGCGAATACCCAGCCCGCCATAATTGATAGGCAGAATAGCTTGGGACCAAGTTTGGGGATTTAACGAGATGTTTAAAATTTTGCAGATTGAATTTTTTTGAGTATTGTCAATAAAAGACGTCAGACTGGGAAATTTCCATATGGGGCAGCAGCGTAGAATATACAAGAATTTAGGTGAGAACAGGCACAAGCGCAAGATGTAAAGGGCTATGTGGGCGTTAATTTTAAAAAGTAAGTCCGAACAATCATGGAAATTGTTTAATTTTGAATTTATGGCTGGAGGAATGCCATCATCGTATATTGGTGCGCCAAGTAAGGTAAGGGAGGGATATGGGGATGCAACCCCTGCTTACATTATTAAATTTTAATTAAATATTTTTACATGCTAGTGAGTCTTTATACATTTATGTATGTATGGGATTTTGTGTTTCCAAAACGTCCCGCTTGGTGCGCTGTTCAAAATCCCATTCAAAAATAGACATAGCGCAAACGCGAACGCTCGTCACGCTATCGAATGAAATTTCAAGGCTGTTCAATTTCCGATGCACCGCGACCAAATGATAAACACTGCTGGTAAACAGCCTGTTTCATCCCAGGAGGCATTTCCGGACTTTATGAAACTAGCTATGACTATTCATTTGATTGCAGAGGTTTTCCCGAGGGGCTACAGTATGGGGTTCTTCAAAAAAGGAGTGTACAGCTTACAGCAAAGATAGATATAACTCCGTAATAGATGGATACAGTCTAAGGAAAAAACGTGCCTCGAAAATTAAGAAAATTTGACTCGATCAGAGGGCGCTACTAGCTTTGGCCTACTGTCGTATAGATGGCATTGACGGTTTCGTTTGTTATTTAACAATTTTTACGCATATCAGTGAAAGAATATAGGTCAAAATCATAAAAATAATTAATGCAAATAAAAAAAATAATTTATCCATATTTAAATACATTTTATCGTATTTTTATAAATCTTCATTTTTAGTTTTAAAGTGTGTCGATAGATGGCAGTGAATTTACTGTGGTTACAAAATTTACTATGACAGTACCGCTCTAGTATAAGTTACTCTATGGCTTACAGTCATGTTTTAAAGGGTCGGCAACGCGCATGTAATATATCTGGTGTTGCAGACGTCCATAGGCTACAGTGACTGCTTACCATCAGGCGGGCCGTATGCTTGTTTGCCACCGACGTGGTATTTTTTTTTATTCGCAATGCAAACTAAAGTAGGTACCGTTAGGATTCAGTCTGCACCCCGACTGCATTGCTGCCGGAAATGACCTTTTTGACATATCCTGCAGTAATGCAGTCAGCAGCATGACTGCAACAGTATTGCAGCGCGAAATGTGAAAATCAATGTTACCGAATCCGAATCCGAACGGTGCCTTTATAATGGTACCTATCTCGAACACTACAAGCAAATATGTCAAATTTCTAGTTTAAGTTGCCAGATTCAGTTATTATAAAATAATGTGGAATGGCCCAAGGTAATAAATATTTTCACTCACAATAATTTCTGAAACAATGCTGTATAAGGAAATGGCGGACGCTCAGGTCGTTCAATTTCCGTTTCCCCGCGACCGAATGATAAACACTGCTGGTAAACAGCCTGCTTTATTCCAGGAGGCCTTTCCGGACTCTATGAAACTTGTGATAGGGGGGTCTCCCCTAAAGGAAGAAAGCAACTGAACGAATATGACAAAATAATAATTTTCAACAAAAATCCCTTTAAGAGTCTCCGGCAAGCGCGGCCGAATTTCACCTTCCCATACAAACGGAGTTCCGTTCTCATTTTAAAACTACGTATTCAAAAAAATCAAAAAGCATTTATTTCGTTAAATAGTACATCATAACACTCTCATGGTTGGGACTTCCTAGTAAGTATGTATAATACCTGTGACAGGAAGCCCCGCTCTTCCACATTTATCTAGTACATTTGTACACAGTTAACCATAAAATGTAACATTGTGCAAACTGCTATTATTTTAACAAAATAACAATTTACCTAATATTATTATTACTATTTCAAAATTTGTATATTAACATTTTAGAATTTTACCTTATATTATATTCACAAAGTAACAAAAGATTAGATCGCGCGCGCGTGTGTGCGTGCGTGTGTGTGTGTGTGTGTGTGTGTGTTTGTGTGTGTGTGTGTGTGTGTGTGTGTGTTCAGTTCCTATACGTATTGCATTGTAATAATAATAATAACTTTTCACATACAATGACATAAGGTATATCTAGGTCTGAAATTAGTTTATATAGCTCTAGTATATAAAACAATCGAAATAGAGCAAAAACAAGTTTTGTATGAAAAACTTAAATTCGCTGTATTTTTTTACTATGATATCTGAAGCTACATAAACTAATTTCAGACCTAGATATACCTTATCCTATTGTAATCACTTAGTTTCAGAGTAATCTAGCTAGTCGTTTTAAAATGAGAGCGTAACTACGTTTGTATGGAGAACCGAGCTGTCCGGGGACTCTTAAGTACTTACTTGAATTTACAAAACATGATTCTAATTACTAAGGATATACAACCTTACAAGAGCATTTCAATAAGCTAGACATTGTTAAAACGGCCTCTATACAAACTTTACCTTTGAACATTTCAGTAGTTACAGTCGGCGCTAAAGATAATAAATATAAAAAACATATATTTCGGCACCATGTTATACAAATTAACCTAGCTCCAAACTAAGCAGAGTGTGAATCACATTTAAATTGATAAATATATACATAGAGATATAGAAACCATCCATAGGGTAGGGTGGGAAACAGTGGCTCGGAAAAAATAGCCGGGTACAGTGGCTCACTCAACCTAAGTCCGACATGATAGAAGCGATATTGGGGCAACTGAGCCACCGTTCGAGCTGAGCCACTGTTTCCTACCCTAGCCTGACTCATAAACTTAAATAGATGTCACATATTAAAGAAAAAGTGACGAAGCCCTCTAGTGGTGAAGTATTGTGACTACTTAAATAAAAAACAAATTAAAACTAGATTAGATTAGAAAAATTAGATTTGTTCCCAAAGTTGTGTTTATCCATAACTCAATTTTGATAAACTCACAAATAAATGCCCTTACCGGGATTCGAACCCAGGACCTCCAGCTTCGTAGTACAGAGTCACTACCAACTAGGCTAGGAGGCCGTCAAATGTTTTAAATTTTTCGACTTATTAAGATACAAATAAATAAAAACCGGCCAAGTGCGAGTCGGACTCGCGTTCCAAGGGTTCCGTACATTATACAATTTAAACAATGTATGTGAGTGAAATGTCTTTAAAAAACCCGTAGGGGTCGGATCAAAAATTAAGTAAATAAGCCCGACTCACGCTTGACTGCACATTTCTAATAGGTTTTCCTGTAATCTTTATAGATTTACTTATGTAAAGATCTATTTTGTGTATTTTTTTTCAAAATTTTAGACCCAGTAGTTTCGGAGATAACGGGGGGAATGGTCATTTTTTGCCTATTTTCTTGAATAACTTCTAAATTGTTTATTCTAAAATTATTTAGAAAAAAATTGAGATTTTCACAATAAGCTCTTTCATTTGATATGTAACACGATATAGTTTTAAAAACTTTATTTTTTAATTTTCACATTTACCCCCAAAACTGTCCCCCATGTTTAAAATTCATTTGTTTACGTTACATGTTCGTCTTTGGGTCACAAACTTACATATATATATATATATATATATACCGAATTTCAACTTAATTGGTCCAGTATTTTCGGAGAAAATAGGCTGTGACACAGACGGACAGACAGACAGACAGACAGACAGACGCACGAGTGATCCTATAAGGGTTCCGTTTTTTCCTTTTGAGGTACGGAACCCTAAAAAGTGTAAACATTAGTTTTGACGTTGACTGTACGAGGAGCCATTGTTGAAAAGCTGAACGAGGTTACTAATTATCAAGTCATCAAAATGTAATTAATTTCATTTCACGCGCTCCTGAATATGACGTTCCACTCGTTGGAAAATAACATTTTTAAATAATTGGAAATTGGAAAATTCGTCCGATGTTACTTGTATCGAGTAATTTTAAATACGTAATTTAAGAGGTCTGGTAAATTAAAGAAAAGTAGAAATTATTTTTATATAAATTGAAATTGATTGGTTCTTGATCGAAATTGATGATAGCTTGATATGAAATTTAATACTTCAGTGATATCATATTATAGGGAGTCTTTTTTAGACCAAGTAACCTGTTTAACCTCCTAAGAGCCCGTTTCCAATAGTCCCATGGCGGCCCGGATTTTAATCCGATATCCCAGTGGCAGGAAAATCGGTGACGGGCAAGTGTGAATAGTTTCATTTAAAATGTTCTGCCACTGGGACATCAATAGGGAATATTACGCGAAACTCTGCGCAGGAGGCGCCACTACCACAATCTGAAAGTATCGCAAAACAAGAAAATCGAAATTTTGTTATCTAACATCTCTGTCACTCTTGCATATTCGAGCGATAAAGAGGCAGATAGCGAAATTTCGGATTCGCGTTTCCCGGTATGTTCTCTGTAAAGAAACCGCCTTGGTACATCATTGTCATATATTTTATTATCTCTGAAAACTTGTCAAAAAACTGTTTAAGGCATAGTATGTATAAGTTACTAAATGGTTTACTAAACGGGCTAGTGCTGCACTCTGGTTGCAGAACATTGCAGTAATACCTCCTATTAAAATCCGAGCCCGACATCCGACAAGTGGGAACGGACTCTAATTCCGATTGCCCTTTTAAAAGGAGAAATTCAAATCGAATTTTGAACTATTAGATTAGATTAGATATATTTATTACTTAAAGAAAAAGGCACAGTATTTTACAAAAACCGGCCAAGTGCGAATCGGACTCGCGGTCCAAGGGTTCCGTATTTAAACAATGTATTTTGTATGTGAAAAGTGAGTGTCTTTAAAAAACCCAGGGGTCGGATCAAAAACTAAATAATTATGTCCGACTCACGCTTGACTGCGATTTCTTAAAGGTTTTCCTGTAATCTATAGGTAAATATCTATTTTATTTTATTTTTTCAAAATTTTAGACCCAGTAGTTTCCCATACAAACGAAGTTTCGTTCTCATTTTAAAACTACGTATTGGATTGTAACGAAACTTTGCATATACAATGACATGAGATATATATCTAGGTCTGTAATTAGTTTATATATCTCCAGTTTATAAAACAAACGAAATAGAGCAATAACAAGTTTTGTATGAAAAACTTAAATTCGCTGTATTTTTTTACTATGGTATCTGAAGCTGCATAAACTAATTACAGACCGAGATATACCTTATCCAATTGTAAGTACAAAGTCTCAGAGCAATCGATCGAGTCGTTTTAAAATGAGAGCGTAACTAAGTTTGTATAGAGAACCGAGCTTGCCGGGCACTCTTAAAAAAAACTAATTCCAAAATCCCTTCAGCAAATTAGGTAGTTCGTTGACGGTCAGCATCTATGTATAGCAGAACTTTTCATATAATCATCAAGAAAATCGTTCTAAAAAACCGGCCAAGTGCGAGTCGGACTCGCGCACGAAGGGTTCCGTACCATTACGGAAAAAAACAGCAAAAAAATCACGTTTGTTGTATGGGAGCCCCATTTAAATATTTATATTATTCTGTTTTTAGTATTTGTTGTTATAGCGGCAACAGAAATACATCATCTGTGAAAATTTCAACTGTCTAGCTATCACAGTTCATGCGATACAGCCTGGTGACAGACAGACGGACAGACGGATAGACGGACGGACAGCGGAGTATTAGTAATAGGGTCCCGTTTTTACCCTTTGGGTACGGAACCAAAATAGCAAAATAACTGTTCATGTGCATACCTAACTATTATTTTTCGATACAGCCATCCAAGACTCAATCAGGTAATCCTATTCCAGCCGCGGTATTTACTCGTACTTGGACCTTTTAAGGGATCTCGACATTAGTTCGCATTACTAAAATACCTTTTCCCTTTGGGCCGACTAATGCATCTTTGTTTTATTATGTTGGAATTTATAAAAGGGTGATGAAATCGTTGTAAAGAGAGAATTAGTAAATAGGGACGAGTATAACTAAGGAGTAAGGTTATATCAGATCTTAACCAGATATTTTAATAGCACGGGGACTCCCAGTCTTAATATTGCGTTCACCCTAAAACTCAGAAATTTATTAACATGTATTGACCGAGCGAAAGCAAAGGTCTCCGCTTGGCCAAAATGCATTCGTATGTCCGGATGTTCTCCTCTACAGCTCGTAATCCTCAACAGATTCTTGTGAAATTTTGTGAGCATGTTGGATGATTACCTAAATATATTTTTGGCTAGCTATTCAGTTTTTGGTGATTTTTCAAAATGGCGGAACCATACATTTATTCAGTTTTAAGGAACCATAAATTTGCTCGCGAGGTCTACACAGTCTACAGCTCACCGAGCAAGTATTAATTATTTTGTTGCGTTAAATCTATACCTTCAGTAATCTGTATTTTCCTTGTGGATCACAGCGTACTGTAAGCGACATTTAGCGCCGGTCCCGTGGCTGAATACTTGTCGCCGACCGTACGGCAATATTGAAAAGTAATTAAACCGTTCACAGCGACGTTCGCTATAATTTCCTGTCTCGAATCGCTTCCAGATAAGTCGAAACGATACCGCTCAACACCGGTGGCTGATACAAATGGTAATAATTATGTCTCTCTCAAACACACACTCGCACGCATTTCACGTACGCACGCACGTAAGGTACATGCACGCAGGCACACATTATGCACACAATTCGTTTTATGAGAATCTGTAAGATTTATGTAACTTAAAAATTAATTTTTTTTAGTTAGCCTAATTTTGTGTCCCACTTGACTGCTAGGCAAAGGCCTCCCCTCGCTTCATCCACTCAAACCTGTCGTTTGTAGTCGTCCCGCCATCTCCTTTTCGGCCTGCCTGCACCTCGGCCAGCACCACCTATGGTGTTCCGTGGGTCCCACTCGGTAACCATTTTTGTCCACCTTTCAGGGTGCATGCGGCAGACATTGTCCAGCCCAGTCCCACAAAAAACTCTAAATAGCGATATAAAAACGAAATATTAGAATGAGAGCTTTTTATGAATTTTAGGTAATTGTACGGTAAAGTACTAGTGGCTCTGTGAGCTGTAGATCTCGCGAGCATATAACTTGAAAATAAATAAATGTATGGCTCCGCCATTTTGAAAATTTACAAAATCTGAATCAAAACAAACAAAATCTAATTAATGTATGAATGTATCGGTTGAGAATTGCGAACTGTAGAGGATAACAACCTGACATACGAAAGCATTTTTGCCCAAGCTGAAAAGAAGATCTTCGCTAATGCTCGGTCATTTAAATTCAACAGACAGTCACAAAGTAAATAGGTACCTATTGTACTACGTGATAGTATTTCATACAGAACGGACACGCTCCACTCCGACCCGAATGAAATTACCTCATCCCGGATGCAATGATGATGACGATCATTATAAAAACTATCCTATGGCCTTTTCCGTGCCTCAAACTATGTCCATACCAAAAATCATCTAAATCGGTTCAGCGGTTTAAGCTTAAAAAGGCAACAGACAAACAGACAGTTACTTTCGCGTTTATAATCTTATATGATGTTCTAGGATATCTCTGTTTAACATTACAATTTGTATGACAGCCGGGATCTGAACGAGATTTGTTGAAACAAACAAGTCAAAGATATGAAGTTTCGTGATGACTCCCTGAATTCCCTGATACGAAGAGTTGTGAATAAATCACAAACAGGCAAATACAGGTAAAGTTAGATATCACTTGGGCTGTCTTTATCGTTTGGACACAAGGCTTTATTGCGACTTTATTGCGACTTAAATAATTTTCGCACAGCTTGTCTGTTCGTAGATAATGACACTGATAAACACAAGCAGTCATTTGTGTCTTCGCTTAAACTTTACAAGAATTCATTATAAGTATTAAGTATTGAAACTGAAATAGGAGTAGAGGTTGGCTCTTTATATTTAAGTGTGTACGTATATTCTATTGTGTCATAATATGAACTTAACATAATTAAGTACCTAAGTATGTATTTATGGTTAACCTTCTCTGAGTTTTCAATATTTAAATAAATAAATAAGGCCTTTTTATCTCTAATGTTAGTACCAGCGAGGAAAATGGGGTCTACGTTTGTACGGTTATCGGTTACAAGAATTCATAATAAGTATTAATTATAAGGGGCCCTTTTGTTTGACATAATTATTGAAAGTCATAATGTAATGATTGTAGTAGGAGTAGTAGTGTAAACTCTTTATTGTACAAAGATACATATTAAAAATTACATGGTTATTGTCATATTATCATTAGTCATAATTCTGAAACCGTTAATTTTTCAGGATTTTCCTCAGGTTATCTTATAGATAGGTTAGGTTAGGTTAGTTTTATGGCAATCCTGAAAAGTTACGCGTTTCTGAGAAAAACCAAAATTTTGACTAACGAAAATGTGGACAAACAATACATTATGACTTAAAACTATATGGGAAACAATAGGGACCCTAATTATAAGTATCAAGTATTAAAATTAAAATAAGAGTTAAGTAGAGGTTGGCTCTTTATATTTAAGTGTGTACGTATATTTTATTGTGTCAAAATATGAGATTAACCTAATTAAGTACAGTCTTTACTTTCTATCAGGTGTGACTATAAACACAGTTTATAATAAAATAAAATAAAAACATTATTAAATGTAGCGTCACCTACACCTGTGTGTAGCATGTAACAAAATAATTAAAGTATAAATAACAGTTTAACTTTTAACCGTCGAAAGTAGATAATCTTACGCAAATAAACTGTTTATACTAGTAACGTATACTGTATTTAGCTCAGTAAATCATACGATATAGTGTATTTCCAACGGTTCGCCAACACAGACATCACGCGGTACGACCGCAGCGCTCTGCTCGCTGTCTGACATCGACTGACTGTCAGTGACGTCACCATGACGTAAGCGCTCGAGACGTCTATACACTACAATCTTCTTCTTCTTTCCGTGCCTCTTCCCATTATTTGGGGTCGGCCCTCCTCGTTCTTAAGCGCCAGGTCGGTCGATCCTGGGTTGTCTGTTTGTTCAACTGGCTCTGTTCCAAATCCATTGATATGGTGGACCACCACGTAGCAGGCGGGCGGCCTCTGCCTCTCTTATTATTTGGTAGTGCAAGGGCTTTCCTCACGATATGGTCTTCGTCGCGTCTCATGATATGCCCGTACCATCTCAATCGGGATTCTTGAATCTTGTCGGTGATGGGGGCGACCTTGTAGCTTCCTCTGATGTATTCGTTACGTACTTTATCGAGTCTCGTCACACCGGCCGCCCACCGCCCGGTGATAGTCTATACACTACAATACTAAAGAAAATCTACGAGTCTTTATTGAGACATAAATAAATACAATAGCTATATCCTTTAGCCCATAGTTTGCAAAGTGAACGCAAACTGCTACCCATTGGGAAATCAATATTCCGTTTTTACTGGAAAAGAGTGGAACCGAATGTGACCCTTTATTGGTATGATGGAAAATATTTGTGACGGTTTGTTGGTTATTGTATAAACGCCTATAAAACATTATTGTGCCTATCTCTATGTAAGGAATGCGACCAGTAATTATCTTTATGAGCAATACCGGTAACGTACGTATTTACCGGTAATTTATATACTAGTTATTTTAACCTGTTTGTATTTCCTACATTATGTGACAATTTTGGTGATACAAGTCCCATGAATTATAAACTGAAACAATTTTTTCAAATTACTGTTAGTTTTTTGTTTATTCTATCGAAGAAATTCTAATCAAATTTTATATAACCAACTAACCATTTTTTCCAACTAAACACACTAAGTCTTCAATTTAAATATTTTCCCCCAAAGAAAAATATTTGCTGTCTGGCTACACAAAGCGTTCAATTTAAAATTTAATTTCTACGATTTCCAATCTACATATTCTAACATCAGATGCAAGGCAGCTTTTGCTGGGCAATTTAGAATTAGAGGGAAAATTAGCATTTAACTAACGGGGTAAATTATTTTGCATTGCATATTTAGTTAATCTACATGCGGTCATTTGAATTTAGTTTCTAGAGTGACCTATTTTATGGCAGGATTGTTTTGCTTATTTAACCATTTACCAAATGTTAGCTCAGTTGTATCATAGTAAAAAAAGTAAAGATTTTTGTTTCAGTCGACGAGCAAGCCTACACATTAAACAATGCTTACAAATTTCTTTAATATCACATTATTACCGCACAAGTACATTTTGCGTGTTGGAAGAATTATTACACCAACAATACATTTTAATCAGTAGACTCTTAAAATAGAGCATTTAAAAAGTAAAAGCCGCTTAATATAATTAACGGCATGACTGGTCGATACTAAAGAAATCACTTTTTAAGTTTAACACCACAAATGGCTCTTTAGTACCTACGTGACTGGCAAATTTTCCTCCGCCTCATCGCCCATCAAAAAAGTTTGCTTTTGGCACTTAAATTGCCCGTTTCGGTTTTGTGTAGTGGTAGCTATGAGTTTGTGGAAACACGGCGTAGCAGATTTTCGATTGGAGAAATAATACATTTTGCGGTACCACTTTTTTGAGAAACAACCAAAAGCTATTAACATGAAAATTGCTTCTAAAATGCGTAATGTATTTACATTTACAACCTGGTCTATCGCGGATTTCACCGGTCGTGGTGACCACGACCAGTGAACCTGTGTCGAAACGTCGGTAAACAAAGGTAACAAAATAAATTCGCGATAGACCCGATTGTAAATGTGATTTAATATGTGTTCAAAACACGAAAGTTTTAAATGTTATATGCGTAATGTAATTATTATTCGAACTCATTGATTGCTTTTTTTTGTATAATTATAGGTAAAAATAACAATTCAATAACAGCGATATCATTCAATTCTCTTGAAAAAAATTAGTTGTACGGCATAAGAGGGAATGCTAACAGATGAATCAAAAGCTATCTAGAAAACAGAATGCAGTGTCAGAAATTCATAAAACCATTTTTTGAAATAATAAGAGCCAATGCAAGGAATCATTTAGGTCGACATTTTTGGTTAAATATACGGGAGTCCCTCAAGGTAGTATCCTTGGCCCTTTACTGTTTTTGATTGCAATTAATGATTTTCCCAATTGTATCAGCCAAGACTACATTATACTTGGCGATGACACTACCCTAGTAATAACAAGAGACGATAAAAACACTTATGAGGCTAATGTAGATAAAACCTTATCAGATGCTATTACTTGGTTCAAGAGAAATAAGTTACAAATGAATATTAACAAGACTAAAGCGATGGCATTTTGTAATTATAATGATAACGCACAGTAGTGAGACAAGTACAAGTCACACAAGGGCACAATACAAAAATTTGCTGCACCAAACTCCTTGCCATTATATTTATAAAAATAACTGTTACAGTATGTGTACATGTATAATAATTTAACTGACGAAATTAAATTAGAAGCTAAAAATACATTAAAAATTGAGTTGGAATGGCACCAAAAAATAACATATTATTATGGAGTATTTGACAAAAATAATATAAATAATTAGAGTTAATAATCATATTTGTAATAGGTATAGAATTCTAGATTTAATGTAGGTAAGAATAAGTGATGCTTAACAGCATTTGCATATATAATTTGCACACCTGCATGCAGGTTGAATACTTGGAACTATTAATTGTATTTTTAAGACCTTTTATTGTAACCGTGTTCTTGCAAATATAAAAATAAATATTATAAATAGGGGTTATTTATCCGCGATCCCGCTGCACGCGCGTCCGTCCACTCAGTGCTCAGCGAGCCGCGCTCGAAGAACCTGAACTCACTGTACCTTAACCCGCATAATATATGCTTGAAGATGAGCATGATTGTGATGGCCGCTTTTAAATCATGTAATTACTTAATATTTCATAGCTCATTGTAATGAAAAAAAAAGTCACCTGCAATCGAGTCGATACTGCAGCAGATGGTCGAGACAGCCAATTAAACTTCGAGTTAAAAATTAAGATGGAATTAATAAGCGTAATCGATGCCGGGCTAGGGTTCAGATTAAACGTCGAGTGCAAAAGTTAGTTCGGAGTGGCATCAGTGACTTAGGGGCAGAGGATTCATTGGGGAAAATGGGAAATACGGAAGTGGTATCGCTAAGAGTCCTCTTTCAAAGTCGGTTAAAAATGTAATGTGTCACTTCTGAAAAATCGATTGACAACTGACTTAACAAAATCGGCTCCGCTTTTTTTGAACACATGAATATTTAGGTACATATTTTTTTTATATTTACACGGCATCACAGAGGAATACAGGATAATATGCCAATGCACAGAATAATTCAGTTAATAACAACAAGTGCTAGATATCCTATCATCCTTCATCTCACAAAACATAATAAACGTATAGTTAAATAATTACATTGACTACTAAACTAATCATGATATAAAACTTCCATTGTTCAATAAAAGGGTTCGAGTGACACCCCGTAACTGTCCACCTCTAAAAAGTGGTACCTTCTTAGGGGTTATTGATCGCAGACATCTTTGAATGATTATCTTCATTGAGAGCAGCTCATCAGCAGCAGCATTTAATGTAGATTTATGTGATACCTACATAATATGCCCATTATGCCTTTAAACCGTCAAGAAAGAGCGTACTCCCATCTGAAAGGCCGACAACAAACTTGTAACCTCTCTGGCGTTGCAGGTGTCCATGGGTGAATTGCTTACCATTAGCCGATTTGTTTGATCGTTTGCTTCCTATATCATAAAAAATGCTCATTCCTGAAAACTATATCGAGACGGGTTCTGGGCGATGTAGGAATAAGGCTCAAGTAGGTATTATCCTTTAAGGCGGGTTTTAGTGTCACGTGGACCGTCTGTGGCTCTGTGCGGATTGCTCCGCACCGGAATAAAGCGTTTTAGAGTGGTTAGCGCGGACGACAGGTCGACGCGAATAGCTTTCTCATACAATTTGGCGGTGCAGAGCGATCCGCACGGACGGTCCGCGTGTCACTAAAACCCGCCATACAAATTGGCGGCGCGAAGGGATCCGCGCGGACGGTCCGCGTGACACTAAAACCAGCCATAAACAGCAAAGTCATAAGTAGCACTTCTGAATAGATTGGAATAAGCTAAGGAGCTAAGATCTTCGCTAATAAATCGTAATGGATGTACTGTCAACGCATACGCTGCGTCGCGCGGCTGCTGGAGACAGTCTAATAACAACGGAGTTTATAGAGTTCGCCTGTTCGCACTAAGGCCTCTCTACGTCAGCTGCAACTGTAGTTATACATATAACGACAGTGTTAGGTATAGGTACTTAGTTTATTTGATCATTAAAAAAAACACTGTAAATTTTAGCTTTATCGATCATCGGTTAAATGCGACCATATCTATTCTGTGTCATGTTCTGCCACCAGAGTGCAGCACTAGCCCCTTTAGTTAACCATAGATGAACTTATACATCCTGTACCTTTAACAGATTTTTGAGAAGTTTTCAGAGATAATCTTTCGCTATCTGCCTCTTTATCGCTCGAATATGCAAGAGTGACAGAGATGTTAGATAAGTAATGAAATTTCGATTTTCTTGTTTCGCGATAGACCCTCAGCGTTTTCGCGTAATATTCCCTATTTAGCTCTTCGTTCTTAGATTTCGAGTTCCGAGCGGCAAATGTGGGGCTGATATATTTATTGATTTATCATACGTGAAGTTACATTTCCACTCTTGTGGATAAAATGCAACTTTCTTATTAGTTTTTGAATAATAAAAAGCCTAGCCTTTACAAGCCTGATGTGGTGAAAAATGTATTTTGAAAAGTTATTGGCCCCGCACTAAGCTTAGGCGTTCCCTCGCTCGGCTGTCTAGTCTACTTTAATTACCAACTCACTATTATATATTAAACTGAACATCCGTCTGCGCCCGAGTAATAACTGCTTTTGAACTTACAATTTATTACAAGGGGTTTAATGCACTTGCGAGCTGAAAGTTTGCTGTCTACGAAAGGAAATTGCAAGTTTAGTCGAAATTATTTCTGTTGTTTAAATACTTAGGTTATATAAATAAAACTATTTTAATGTACCTATACTCAGCTGAAAACCAAAACAAAAGATTTCCAGATATTCTTAACACAAAACTTCTGTGAAACACGGGCACATTCAGCGCTAGGCGGTTTCTCTGCTCGTATCACATTGTCTTCTGTGACAAAGTACAAAGTGGTACAGACATCAAATTATTTGACCGTAGAACTGCCCAGTGACGTCATTCGGATCAAAGATAGGCTGTCTTGAGGGAAATACTAGTACGTCCTTGTATCAGCTGATTAGGTAGGTACTTTAGCATCCTCATGGACGTATGGCATAATTTGTACAGGGTTGTCAAGACCGGCAGTAGGTACATTAGGTACCTTTTATTGTGACCGCAGGGTTGCGTAAAGGTGACGTTTGTATATAAGCTGCAGCTGCATTACTGTTGAGTCGTCGGTGTTGCCGCCGCTGTATCTGTCAATTTCATGGATAAGTTGATAACATTAGTGACGGAATGAACAACATAATTGCGGCAGTAATGCGGCAGTGTACGTGTAATTTCTAATAAGTACTTATAGGTGGTTTTAATAAAATATAAATAATATTTTGTAAAATATTATGCAGCGAACTATGCTAACTGAATAATACTGCTTGGTAAATATACCCTGTTTAGTATATACATAATATGTAATTATTTATACTTGTGGAAATAGTAATTATCGTCAAACCAGCAATTCGTCAGATTATTCTCCATAGTATTTAATAATTTATATAATTATAATTAACTGGCTTTCGTCTGGCAAGGCTGAAGATTACCCTACATAATTAGATAGTGAATAATTCGCAATATAGTTAGCTTGCGCTGTGAAAACAAGATGACGATAACAAGCAAGGAGCTACCCCGGGAAAAGTTCTACTTATACAAATTAATAATATATATTTAAATTTATAGTAGGTTCTAATAACAAAACACAGACATATTAACACGGGTCACTCATGTCGATCCCCTCCTAGGGAGGGATCGAGCTCCTGACTACACTCCTCGGTACGGAGTGAATCATATCGAGCGTTTTTCGATTTAAAATTGAGAGCCCTAAATAAACTTTCAAGAGCGGATATCTCAAAAACTATAGAATCGAAAAACTTGACTAAAGTAACGAATTTAATCAACTTTTATTTTGTATATACTCGTAAGTGCCCATGTCGCTAAGAAGCACAGTTTCCGAAAACCGAAAAATGGGACCTTCAAACCCCCCTCTCCGGCTACAGCCAAGGATTTTTGATATGTTCGTCTCCTAACTAGTCCAAACAAAGTTACTAAGTCAAAAATTGTGTTCCCTCTATAACTTTTTTTGAGCATTAATTGCCTGGCCTATTTAGTGATATACTCTTGTATATTAGCTTTTAATGCATGTTCATCGGTGGTCTATTAGCCTCGAAACCAGCGCCTTTGATTTTCGGACCTGAGGCCCTTTCTTTTGAATTAGCTTTGGTTAAGACCGAGTCTTTTGTAGAGACTTTGGAGTTCTTTTCAGATAACTCAAAATGTCAACTGTCTTCAAGTAAAATTGACGTGTAAGTTATGAAAATAAAACCTATAAAATAGTCGACGGAGTCTGAATTCGGAGGCTCGAGTCTTTTTGAGTTGCATTAAAAAAAGACTATAAAGGACTCGGTTTGGGACTTAAGAGCACAACAAATCCCTCGAGCATCGGCTGCATTTCTTGAGAATTCGTGTGTATAATGTAATTATAATAAGTTTTTTAATGAGAATTACTTGAGGCTATGATTTCTTAAGAGATATATCAACTGACACTTTATTTTCTTAGCAAAAATAGACCATCATAAGCATGATTTCCTATTAAACACAGCAGCCATACATCTCAGGGCCATGTTATCATAGCAACAATTTTCAAATCAAATGAAAATATGATTGTGAGTCGCAATAGTCTCAATTACATTAAGTGGGTCTTCTCAACCGGGATTCGACTTGGAGATTTAAAACTTAAGTGCGGATCTCAGTAAATAAACATAAGACAGCCGGGAAGTCATCCAGAGGTCCTAAACAATTATTTGCCCAGTGAAATTACTTCACAAACAAAAATTTCGCGACCGTGTCTTGAAAGAATAAAATTTAAATAATAGGTGATTACTTGTATTATAAGTTTGTTTTTTTGTCTCATGTAATTTCAAATATCGACAAATGAAAAAGCCTCATTTACATTTCTTATTACATTTGAAATTTAAAGTGCTCATTTACATGGCTGATGAATTCTGCGTTTGAATAGTTCGAATAGGTAGTACGTATAAATTACCTATATTCATCAGAAATTACTAGCATAAAGAACCTCTCACTGTTTACGAATTACTTTTTAAATTTTATGGTATTGGTATTTTAGTATATAATGTATAGGTAGGTATGATTACTTTGGTTTATATAAATTTCCTTAATCGCTTGCCACTAACCCGCTTAGACGCTTATCTGACTGGACCATAAAATTCAATACCTTACGCTTGTCCGGTAGGTATTGGTAAGTGGTAACTTGCCTTAAGTGACCAATATACCCACATAATAACCCTAGGCTGTCTGTAGTAGGAAAGTTAGCATTTCGTTTTTTTTTAATATAGTTATAACTTCGACACCGACGACGTTGATACAATAAAAGGTGTCCAATGTGGAGTGTAATGTTAATAGTTACATAATATTAAGATATGTTATGTTACTCTATAGTCGGGTCGGGCTAAGGCTTTTATTTCCTTTTCATAGTTCCCATATTAACTATTCAATAGGTACCTCACATCTTTACTACAAATTGTTAACTTTTCTTCTTAGAACGTTACTAATCCACGTTAGGACGTGAAGTGATAATATGTGACGTTTTCAACCAAAAGGTACCACATTGTCGCTTGTCGATAAGGTTGATTTCTAATTGAAGCTACATGGAAATAGCCCTTACTGACAAGCGATAATAAGTACCCTGTTGGATGAAAATGGCACATATATCCAAACTTAAACACATTATAAAATGGCACCGAACATGGTTGCAATAATAAAATAAATTGTCCTAGACTGTAGTAGGAAAATTAGCATTTTTGAATGCTTTCTTTTACCTATAGTTATGACTTGATCACATACGGTTTATTGATATATAATAAATGGCGCCCAACATGGGCCCCCTTATGAAATTGCAGTTCCGTAATAATAAAATAAATCGACCTACTGTAGTAGGAAAATTAGCATTAATTTTGTTTTAAACTAAAGCTATAACTTGATCATGTACGTTTTATTGAATTTTTTTGACTACAACACAGGTAATAAATGGCGCCCAACGTGGGACCCCTTATGTAGTTGCAGTTACATGATACTAAGATAAATTACCCTAGGCAAGAGAATTAGCATTTTTTAAACTATAGTAGTTATATAGCCTGATCACAAACGTTTTGTTGATATTTTTCGACTGCAACACATAAATGGCGCCCAACATGGGGCCCATTATGAAGTTGCAGTTCCATAATAATTAAATAAGTTACCCTAGGACGTAGTAGGAAAATAAGCATATTCTTTTTATTTTTCACCTATAGTTAATATAAATCAGTCACATACATTTTATTGATATTTTTCACTACAACACAATAAATGGCGCCCAACATGGGGCCTTTTATGTATATTATTAATCAAACTGGAAGATGACACTTGTCAGCGTACCCTTCCAGTTTGAAAAATAGTATAGTTTGCAGTTACATGAAACTATGAAGCTATTACGCTAGACTGTAGGAAGAAAAATATAGTTTTTTTTTACCTATAGTTATAACCTGGCCTCATAAGCTTGATACAACATAATAACGTGGGGTGCCTTACGTAGTTTCACTAACATAAAACTAAGATAAATTACCCTAGGCCGAAGTAGGAACGTTAACATTTCGTTTTTTGATTTTATAAGCTTTTATTTAACCTGCAATTTAGAATATGTTTGTAGGTACAGGTCAAATATTGACAGTCAAATTTTATCCACTTCCTGGTTTCCGATGAAATTGAAAATTTGCGTAAATAATTATGTTAATTGGGTGACAATGAAATATTATGATACCATCGAGCTGATCTGATGATGAAGACAGGAGGTAGCCATGGGAATTCTGAGATAAAACAACGTAACCTACTTGTGTTTGGGTTTGTTAGGCAACTAATACCAGTTAAGGCAATTCTGTTGAAACAAAAGTACAGTCAACGATACAAGCTTGTATCATAAATGAAATTATTGACAAAAAGAAATTATTTTCAAATTAAAGTTATAACTTAGTAAGCGACGTCGATACACACACACAATAAATGGCACCTAACGTGGGTCTCATGTAGCCTTAGTTATTTAACCTCCTAAAGACCCGCGTCCTACGCATAGTACATAATGCCCCATTTAACTTATGACTTTTTGTCAGTTTGACAGTTCAATTTATGCTGGCAAATTTTGAAACTCAGTCGTCAGGAGGATAATACTATAGTCAGAAGGCTTTTATTGCCTTTTCATAGTTCCCAAATTAACCTTTCAATGCATCACATCTTTCCTACCGTATAATTTCACGCTCGTTAATTTACATGTTGAATATTCCGGCCTCATAACGCTCGGTTCGGGTAAGAGTTGCCCAAATGGCAATTACTTAAGTAACACTCGTAAAATTGACGCGGCATGATAAAATCAGGTACGACGTACGATCGTCATAAATAATGTATCTAGTCCTACCAACTCATGTAACAAAGTCAAGCTTTGCTAATATTGCTATTTGCAACTTTAGTTATTGTGAGTACAGTCACGGTATTAAATATCGATACGGACAGAGTCAAAAATATGTACATACTACCTTAATATATAGACAATATGGTCGTGTATACATATTTTTGGCACTACATGATTTTACGCATGTGGGTAAATGTAGAGTCAGTCGCTAAGTTTGAAGATACTTGATTGTTGCAGTCCATTTTTACAATCTTTTTATTAACTTGCAATGTACCTAGTTATATATGTATGTACAGGTCAAATCTTGCAAGTTAAATTAGACCCACTTCCCGACTTCCATTGAAGCTGAAGATTTGCATGCATATGTAAGTCGGGTGACAATGCAATATTATGATACCATCGAGCTGATCTGACGATGGAGATAGGAGGTGGCCATAGGAACTATGTGAGTTGCCTGTGGAAAAAAAAGTACAGTCAGCGATAAAAGCTTGTCCCAAAAATGAAATTTTTGCCAAAAACGTATTAATTTAGGTACTTGTCGTAGCACTTTGCGTGAAAAACTTACTCGTACCATAGTCGGGCTCTCTATATTATATTTACTTCATGTTACTGCCTTATGACTTCTCAACAAAGTTAAATACTGGATGAAAAACAACATTATTTAAAGAGAGGATCATTATAACAAGTTCAGTTGCCGGTCAGTTGTTAGCTTCCTCACTTGGTATTTCTTACAGGTTTGCCAACAGACGCAGAATTAAGTTATAAATTTCAAAATGTGTCTTTGTATATTTGCCACGACTTGCATCTCAAATTGTTTTAAAGAGTGGTTCTTGAATTTCCTTTCATCCCTTTTGCTTTGTTATGTTTCCATTTACTTATTCAGTTCCATGACAAAGAATAGTGTATTTCCATTGGATTCGAAGTGCACCGATATTTTTTTTTTACAATAGGATGTAAAAATGCATTGAATAAAGTTAGCTGCAGGATAACAAGTCCCAACTAATAAATTTCGTTACCAGGCATAGATTAAAATATAGCCTCGTAAGACCTAGGGCAATTTTGGCGCTTTTGAATTTGGAACTTTCTTTTATTTCTATATGAGTTCAA
The DNA here is from genome assembly GCF_947568885.1 of Cydia strobilella. NCBI lineage: Eukaryota > Metazoa > Arthropoda > Insecta > Lepidoptera > Tortricidae > Cydia > Cydia strobilella. The sequence continues at coordinate 7,546,738 of NC_086060.1, forward strand.
AACTCGAATTTAATTTTTACTTGTACAAGCACACGGGGACTTACGAGGATAGGATAAAACAAATCAGTTTCCCTTACAAATATTACAGTTTAGTTAACAGTAGCCCTCACACTAGGTCACTCTGTCTATCCGGTTTAGTTCAATTACTTGTAACATATTTTTGTAAACCTGAAACATACACCTTGTATGTTTGTTTCCTATATAAGTAAGTATGTCATTTAACTTCAATTATGTACGTCTTTCAACGAACCAATAGAATTCCATTATCCTAATCGTGATCCAGCCTACCTCTGCTGCTGCTGTTACCTCTGACTATAAAATCACTGAAGCCACTAAATGAAATTTATAATTTTGAGTCCCAGGGCTCTCTCTCTCTCTCTCTCTTTCTATTTATATCGTTTAAAGATTCTATCGACTTAATAAGTCTGAAACACAGATTGACATTACTTAGTTATGAACTAAAACCCATAGTATATAAGTTCTGAAATAGCCACATAAACTAACGCTTTAGTTTATATAAAGGCATTTAACGAAGTGACAAACAGTCAAAAAGTTGGGCCACAGACTAACGTTAAAACCAGGCAGGCAAGCCGTGCAGGTTCCAATAAACTACGAACTCTATAAAGTTGCTTACAAAGCAGCTGCGGTTGGTTTCAGCCTAAGCTCAAGGCTCGATTCGACATTACAAAATATAACACGATAATTTGAACTTTAAATTAATGTTTATTTATTTTGATGTACAGTCAGCATCAATAGTAGCGAACGAAACAACGCGCTAAAAATATCTGCCACCTTTGAATACTTTTCCAAATAGAGATATATTTCTACAGTTCGCGTTCGAAGAACAGACATATCTCTTTTTATCTCTAAATAATTATGGCTGTCTCGGCGCCAACTACGAATTCGTACCTTTTGGTGTCGAGACACTCGGTCCATGGGGCAGGGGTGCACGCGGGCTCCACAAGCAGGGACCGGCCCGCTATCCCTTATCGGGGTTTTATAAGGGTATTGCATAAGGCTTAACTCACCATACCCTTTGTCAGACGAAACCCTTTGTTTTGGTTTTAAAAACCCTTATATAAAGCTACCACATTTGAGTAATCGGTAGCCCAAATACCCTTACAAAACCCTTATCATCCGCTCACCAACACCTTGCATATTGCTTATAAGGGTTAGCCTTATAAAGGGCTTCCCTTTTAGCATATAAGCGTGCTAATTTAAGTCGTCTACCTCGTTCATAAAGCACACATTACTTCGAATGCGCGCGATCGTCGGCGGCGACGGCGGCGTTCTTTGACTAGGCACGTATTTTCTTTCCTTTTCATACACTACCGTGGATATATACTAATCCTGTCTCTTTCACGCAAAGGGAAACCTTTATAAAAAGCGCTTAAAGATAAGGGTAACCCGTATTAAGAGCTAGCCTTATTTTTGGTTAGCTTTTCGGTAAGGGTTAGTCAAAGGTAAGGGTATGAATGGGCTTGCAGTTCAATAGGGAAAGTCTTTCAATGTGTTAGCCGTGTTTAAGTGTTGCCCATTGAAAGGGCTTTATCGCGGAAAGGGTTGTCCGGTCCCTGTCCACAAGGAGCTCGGAAAGCGGTTGAGGGAGGCAACGGGGGACCCTCGCGCGGGCAGCTTTCTCGCACAAAGGCTTGCTATCGCGATACAGCGCGGGAATGCTGCCTGCGTGATGGGCACTTTGCCAAGAGGTCAGGGTTTGTTATAGGGATTTTTATTTTTTTTAGGTAGGTTTAGTTTTAATCGTTTTATTTTATAAGTAGTCTTAATTTTGTTTTATACAACTAATGTAAATTTTATTTATCATCTTTTCTTTTTGTTAAGTATAGTCTTATCCGCTTTTCTAAAATCATAATCTGATCTTAAAAATCGGATAGGCTATACCTACTAAAGAATGGTAGATCAGATTATGATGCTCAATCAACTTTCATCAGAAGATACTTCCGGAGTTATCGAGGTAAAAATTTAAAAGCTACGCAATCGCGAAATCTTCCGTCGCAAGTTTTGCGCGGCGCGCCGTATCTTTTGTTCCTTTCTCATTTCCTGGCGTTACGCCCCCTCTTAAACTTAACAGCAACATCAAAACTTCGAAAATGGAAAAATGATAAAAGGGACTCACCGAATACCGTCCAGCTAAACACTTAACAGAGCCAGCTGGCGAGTGACCGCCCATTGCCGTAATTGGCTTTCGGCCAAACTAGATTAGCCGGGAATTATCACTGCGCGAGCGTGGTTTATTGAAGCGAAGAAAGGGTGTGGTCGTTGAATTATTATCGTAGGTGCTGTATACATTCAGTTCTTCTTGAAATTACCAGGAAAAAGGTATATAACACGGTGGTATTATCCAATCATCTCTCAATCCCTAAAGAATCTTTCTAGTTGCTGTTTTATGTAAACAATAAATTTTAATCTAGATATATATATGGACCTGTATAAAAAGGGACTTTCATCTTTATTAATACAAAGAGTATTCCAAAAAACTTATAACAATTACACATAAAATAAATAATAAAACTAAAACTAACTACAATTATAATATATATATACACTATTATATACCTGTATATATTAGCCTAAGATCTGTAAGTACTATATCTATTGCAAATAAAGATTATGATGTATGATTTACCCCAGCAAAAATGTTTGATTATTGTAAAAATTAGAAGCAAAAAACAGCTTTCATACAATTTTTTTAAATGCTCCTGACTTATAATAATTAACAAATCGGTAAAATCTAACCCTCCCCTGCGTTAGATGTTTTCGATTTGTTAATTATAGCTGTGGTTGATATACAACAAACTGTGTCAAAATATTTTCAATAATGTTAATATCCAGAGAGGAAAATGAGGACTAGGTACGTTTGAATGAAAAGGCGATTTCGCGCGGGTCCTCCACTTTCGTCTTTATTCGTAATACATGGAAAGGTCGTAGGAGTGCGTACACAGAAAGCTCGACAATTTTCTAAATTTCGACCTTCGCTTAGTTACTTCGCTAATCTTAATCAAAAATTTAGAAGTTTATCTTTTCTCTGATCATTTGCTTAGTTAAAGCTAATGTATTGGTTTCGTTAGAATAAAGGGTTACATTACATTCGCTAGTTATTGCAAATTGTCTTCATCGATAACTATTTAGGTTACATCAATACACTACATACCTAATAATCTGTCAAAAATCTGCACAAAAACTCGGTCAAAAATGTTTAACCTATTCGTGAAATCCATAAAATGAAAGTGCACCACAAAGCTCAACCCAACTAACATACTCGTATACTTAACAATTCACCCTTACAATCCGGTCATTCTGAGGGTCCCTTCATAATATTTGCCGTATTATTTTTCATATTTGTAAGACTCGGAAACAACCCGTAATATCGAGGACATTGCTACCAATATCGCTTAGCGAGCGCAATATTCTGTTCATTCAGTTCAGACTCATATTTGTCATATTGAAAACATGTTTTAGTTCTACTTTTACGCTAAAGCTTTTTTACATCTCTAAATTAAATGTAAGAATATTGTAGCGTCATCAAATTGGAGATTATATATCTACCCGTCTATTGGAAAATAGATATACATACTTAGAACAAATGTGTTCTTAGACTGATTATCGAAAACCTTTGTTTGAAAAGAGATTAGAATATTTATCTGATAACATTCTAGAAATGCCATTTTGAAGGCCTGTAAAAAGTAGGCAAACGTTTTTTATTTTTTGAGTGTTAACTAATGTGTGCATAATCGGAGTTAACTAAAGCGCTCCACTCGTCTCGCAACAAATCGTATGCAATTTTTGATACATTGCAATATGTAATCAATCGATTGAATTTGTTGAACTAAATTGCACGCGATATGTCGCAAGGTCTGTAGAGCTCACAAGGCTGCCATAACGCTGCCTAAATCCTGTATAATTTAATGTTATAGTATGAATTTTCTCAAATTATTTTTACGCCTCACACCACACCTTAATCTGTTAAACTTCTTTGTTTCTTTTGTTCAGCGGTTACCAATGCTACCGCTACAGACTGAACGGGAACAAACTCGTTTAAAAAGAAATGATATATTTACATGGTTCAAATTTTGGTAGCAGCTCTTCTGAGGCCACACACAGGCAACCGATCGTCCTTCATAACCCAAACTCGTTATCTCAGAATGAGCTGTTACATTTTAAACATTAATACTATCATGATAGTTGCGTTTTAACGACAGGTTGCTTTGCCACACACTCGGGACGCGACTAAGGCCTCACTCCATAAAATAAACAAAAGCTTTTGTTTAACGGATTAGGGTCTGAGGCCTAAAAATCATTTGACAAAATTCATACTAAAGTTATACACACTTGATCTTGATGTGGAGATCCCTAGTGGACGTCTTTGGGCTGATATAATGATGAAGATAAGTGCACTTGATAGCAATGGGAATTACAGCCCTGAACGTGAAGGCCGGCCACAATATTAGAGACTGTCCCAGTTTAGTGTGTGGTAGCGGTAGTTAGACATTTATGAATTGAAAAGGGTTTGTAAATAGTGGACACATTCATTTCACGAAAGGACAAAATAAAAACATTACATTGAGAGCAGAGCCTACTGAGAAATCATGGACAAATATATACAGGGTATAAGTGCATTCACGTTGCCAGGGAGGTTTTGGGATTATACTGAGCAACTTTTACATGCACCAATCAACCATGCACGAAATCGCGAAAAAAAAAATTCTCCTGCGTCTGTCTGTCTGTCTCTCCATCTGTCACAGCCCATTTTCTTCAAAAGTTAAAATTTAGTACACATATGAAGGCTTGTGACCCAAATAAACGGACATGTAACGTAAACAAATTAATTTTAAGCATGGGGGCCACTTTTGGGGGTAAATGAGAAAATTAAAAAAATAAAGATTTCAAACTATAGGTTTCGTTACATATCAAATGAAAGAGGTCATTTTAAGAATCTCAAAAATATAATATATATATATATATTTTCTTTAAATTTAAAAATAAATAGTTTAGAAGTTATTTAAGAAAATAGCCAATAAATGACCATCCCCCCCTCCCCCCTTTATCACCGAAACTACGGTGTCTAAAATAAATAAATAAAACTACACAAATTAGTTTTTTACCTAGGTATAGATAACAGGAAAACCTTTTAGAAATGTGCAGTCAAGCGTGAGTCGGACTTAATTTAGCTCACGTTACACATTAAAAAAATACATTGTTAAAAATTGTGTAATGTACGGAACCCTTGAAACGCGAGTCCAACTCGCACTTGGCCGGTTTTTTTGATATAGGTAGAAAAATACGGATAGTCTGTCTTCGGGTGAGATACAGTTGGTCAAGCAAGTGTTGTCAGTAGAAAATGCGCGAAATTCAAATAACCCTTCGCGGCTATATTTTTTAAATGTGCTGCCCTTTTCTACTGACAAGATTTGCTTGACCAACTCTATTTACTGTCGCGGTGCTTATGTGCTAAGTCTGATAACAGAGGACGAAGTACCAATTTCGCATCTATTATAATTTTAGATTACCCTTTACAATCCATTTGAATTAGGTACTCATCCAGTATCATTAATGAAACACAATTTTGCTGCTAACATAATGGAAGATTTTTCCTACTCATTACACGCCATTAAACGTATTCGGATGAAACATTACGCTCCGTCGGAAAACAAAAGCCTATATAGCCGATCGGAAAACAAAACATCTTTCTTTTCATTTACAGGTTCTTTCAAGTACGAAAAAATGTAATATCAATATGATACTAATATAAACAATAAGCGAGCTAGTTATGCTCGAGTAAGTATTTTGGCGGAATTGATTTAAAAGAATTTTGCAGGGGAATTAAAACTGTTGGCATAGCTGATAGAAGTAGATAGTGTTTAGGGCAAATTGTTCAAAAATCACGGTGGGCCTACCGCGAAGCACGAAAATCGAAAGCAAGTGATAAGTAGAGAGGCAGATAACGAAATTTCGATTTTCTTGTTTCGCGGTAGGCCAACAATCTTCACAAAAGATAAGACCGACAATCTGATTGGCTAATTACTGCTATATTAGAAATGTGAAAAAAAACTGTCTGTCTGTTACCTCTTTACGCTGAAACCACTGATCCAATTAATTTGCTTTATAGATCATCATCCCATGCCGACAAAGTTGCGGGCATAAGCGGGTATCCCATAATTTGTGCGTTTTTCTTAAAATAAATTTTTTTTTTTTTATAAAATACAGAGTTTGAGAAAATCTTAAAAAATAATATAGTTACATGTAAAAAAACCCGCAACGTAGGCTTCGTCAGGTGGCTACAAATGCAAATCAGCAACATGCTTCGTCCCAAAAATACCAATGATGATATCCGCAACAGGCTTCGTAATTTTTTTTTTGTTTAAATAAAATAACCGTCACGAATCGCACCTGGCTCAAATGTCCTCATTACGCTGGCAGCGTTACCGCGCTGAATGGCCAACGAGATCTGTTGGACCAGGTACGATCCGGACCGAGGGTCGCACCCCCTGTCCCTCAGCCGCCGACCAAAATCCCTCACTCCTCCTCTCCTTTCTTAAAATTAGTTTATTATTTATCTTAGGTCCTCGCTTCTCAATAATCAGAACGTGCTTTTTGTTGACCTCTGCACAAACCCCGTACGTACCTATACTCAATTAACTCTACTCACAGCTCACAGCCTTCACTCACACGGTGATAATTATTAGATTGGTGTTGAATGTTCTTTTCTGAATTATCCTCGGGAAAATTACAAGAATGACTGTCAAAAGTAAATTTAGTGTAAGAAGGAAAAAGCGGCCTTAAGTCAGGGTGACTAGCTATTCGCAGTAATTGTACTCAGACAGTGCCTAATTGGGGGACGGCAGATGATAAATGTGGCAGCGAATGCACGTGTGCCGAAAATTGGACTATTTATGGAAACACCCATTTGTGGAACGCGTACGTATTAGGTATTTGGGGCATTCCATTAGGATGAGGACGCCTTTATTATGGGGTAATATGACAGCTTGAATTTTATTATAGCATTAACTTTATAAGGAGTGAAATAAGCAAAATCAAGTGAGGAACGATCTAAAATAATAATAAACTTACTTATACAAGATCGAATTGCTTTTGTTCAAAAAAACACAATTTTCAAAATGTACGTCACATTTTTTATACACAAATTTTGAACTAATAAACAAGTAGCAACAGGTACCCCTATACTGGGTGTAGCCTGTAACGCGAGTAAATAATTAAAACATAGATTGTACTCTTTACACGGTGACACTTTTGTTCAATACCTTTTAAATATTTATCAGTACGGTTTTTACTCACTATTATTTTTAGTCGCTTTTGGCGACATGTTTCGGATTCTTTGGGAATCCATCCTCAGGCACGAGTGTCCGCGGCGGTTGTTCGTCGTGCACTGCCCGCGCCGCCCGCCTCGTCGCTCGTTGCGCACGCGCTGATGGGGCGGGGGCGGGGGGCGCGGGGCAGTCCGCAGATGGAGTCGTCAAGTGAAGGTCTGGTAGGGCGGCTGTATCGAACGAAGTCAAGCACACTGCACTCACTATGTCCCCGCGATCGTCACAACACACTTGCCGCTTGACCCTAGGTATTATAGGCTTCCATGCAGGTGGCAACATCCAGCCTCCGTCCCGATTGAAATTAGGGCGGCGTGAAATTTCAATCGCCTCGCGAATCTTACGCGGCACAAAACATTTCTCCCGTACCAGTAATCTCGCTTTATCGAAACGAATGAAATGGGACGCGCCTATATCGTTCGCATGCTCTGCCACAGCTGAGTTCCTGGTGTCCATGTTCTTTACGCTGCGTATGTGTTCCGACAACCTAGTGGAGAGATTCCTTCCGGTCTCACCGACATACGCCCTACCACAATCGCAAGGTATCTCGTATACCCCCGGGCTCCCCAGCGGGTCCTTGTCCTTTGGAGAAAAATAATAATAGTGAGTAAAAACCGTACTGATAAATATTTTGAAATATGTCTCACGATAGTTTAAGTGCGACCTTTTAAATATTATGAAGAAATTTACACTTCCTATTTTTCATACAAATTAAATATTATTTTCAATGTACGCCATTATCATTGTAATTGCTTGCTAGCAGCTTGTCACGCCTTAAACATAACTAAATTCACAATACGTTAGAATAAACTTTAAAGTGTACAAAAATCAAAACACGTTATTTTAAAAGTCGCTGTCAATCTGATCTGATCAATTTGAGGAGATCAACAGTTTAATTTAAGCCCGATATAAGAAATTACTTAAACAAGCAAGGATTCAATTCCAATTTGAATTTGAGAACTTTATCTTAGTCTAAGTGGCATAAACTAGCCAGTTTTCTAGTAGGTATAGGTAAGTAGGGCAATAAAGTATATCTCATGGAATTATACAAATAAGACAGGAATATTTTATTAAACAAGTAAATATAATGCGATAAACAAGCCTGGCTTAGGTATTTGGTTATAATATTAATATTTATTTATTTAATCTTTATTGCACAATACATGTCGGTACAAATGGCGACCTTAATACTTTAAGGCATTATCTACCAGCCAACCAATTGGTTAAACCAGAAAAATTAAGTAGGTGCAGTGTCTTTTAAAGTAAATGAATTTGTACCCAATACTAAATGAATATAAACTATATTGATAAACTTACACATATACTTAATACAAAAAAACATACATACATGATAGATACTAATATACATATTTATATACCTAGTGTGAATCATTAAGTTGACGAAGAAGAAATTTGTCAAGAAAATACTTGCGCTTGAATGTGAATTTGGTCTGCGCTAGTCTGATAGAGAGTGGGGGAACGTTCCAAAGTCTGATAGCCTGGACAGTGAAAGAATTGGACATGAAACCCGTTCGATGTTGGGGGAGAATAGAGCGGGAATACGAGAAGAGAGAAGATCTGTGCCTGGACGAGCGGTAACAAATTTAAATTTCGAGCGGAGACAAAATACGGAGAGACCTACGTTCTCGTATAGAGAGAAAATTTAATTTACTACGGAAAGAGGAGATACGGTCATATTTATGAATACTCCACGTATTTGCCAAATAAATATTTTCAGTAAACATGTATTTCTACAGAAACCACCAACCCCAAGCCGCAACCAAATAGGTCATATTTGCAAAGCCGTTTTATTAAGGTTGGCCACCCTTTTGTCTTGTCAAAATAGAGGGTAGGCATAAAAAGATAATGGCTCCCGATCCTTGGATCGTGCCGAATATTTCTCAGGCCAAGTAGAGAAAATCTGAGAATGCTCAATATTAATTATGTATTAGGTAGTAGTATAATAGGTAGGTTGTACAACGGGAGCATAGCATAAAACAACCCATTGTATTTGAGGCTCTATCCGAGCCAATGCGAGGACTAATATCAACTAATATAAGTCAAGAAGCTGTACAATCTATTTTAGACTTAATTACGAGGAACATAAAACACAAACTTTTTATACCTACTTTAGGTAGTTTAGGTTATTTTTTCCGAATACAAATTTGTAACTTGCCTTGTCTGGCAGCTGTGGTAGTAAAACATCCGGATGTATTTTAAAATAAAGTTATAAGCGATATACAGGATGAAATTTTAATCACTAGTCATACTCTGCGTAGTGACTTTACACAGTCTTTGTACTTACAGTATTCAGTATTTAAATAATCCTGGCAGCGTCCGCTATCAATATTGAATAACAGCATCTTTAAAATACCCGTTATCTCTTGGAAAACTTCTTTGCAAACGAATAGTTTAACTTAACCGACGTTTTAGTTTCGTTCCGTGTATTTGCATTCAGTTTTATGAGGTTCCGTTGCGGCCTTCAATCTCAGGAGAAAATGAGACATTCTAGTCATTTTCGTACAAAAATATCTACATTAAATATTAGTTTTATCCTAAGTTATATACTTACTCTGTAATGTTTTATTGTGTATGTCATGTGTGTTATAAATTGTATTTCACTTTCGGCTCATTGTAGGTAATATCGCTTATAGTTTATATATGAAATAAACCCCAAATTATCGTTTATGTAGTAAAAAATTATGTAATACTTTAAATAAGTCGCTAATTTAAGGTATTTATAATTGTTATTTAGTATTAGTATAAATGTGTTCATTATTATTGTTATTTATAAATTGTATTTAATGTAATTTCTGACACAATGCTTGTATTGTTTAAGAATAAAATAAATGAAAATGAAATGAAAAATACATCTGTTGTTTATAAAATAAGAATCTACATTAGGTGCTTTAAGATAACTTCGAAGGTAATTTTAAATAAATACCTACCTATGTTTTTCATAGCAAAATCATAAGCGTAGGTACCTAGGATAAAATCTGAAAGTGACTCGTAAATATATCATAATAGAAACGTTTTGCAAGACAGTCAAAAGTTACAATCAATATGGGTACTTAGTTTTTTTTGCATTACAAAAAGGTTAATAAACCTTGACGTATCTTTTTATTGAAAACATTTAAAAAATAAGTTACAGCAAATATGTAACAATAATTGTACAGCATAATTATATGATCATTTACATTCTTTTGGTTTAGTAAGTAATTAATAACTAGTGTGAAGATTCAGCTTCTATGGGTTACTCTAATTATTACTTATACACCAATGGAGGTACTTGCAGGTACTCTGACTTGACTGATCCTTCACGATGTGTCCTCTTTGACTGCCTCGATCCAAGTGAACGAGTCTCACGAGCCAGTCCAACTGGCTCACGTGCCCCACTACCTAGCTACCTACCGTGTTGCCAGGTATTTTCCCAACTACCCCGTACTAATCGGGGTAACGCAATGATGTTCATCATCATCATCATCATCATGTCAGCCGATAGACGTCCACTGCTGGACATAGGCCTCCCCCAAGGCTCGCCACTCCGACCGATCCTGTGCCGCTCGCAACCACCGAATTCCCGCGACCTTCACCAGGTCGTCGCTCCATCTTGTTGGAGGCCTACCGGCAGTTCGTCTTCCGGTACGCGGACGCCACTTCAGAACCTTCCGGCCCCACCGGCCATCAGTTCTGCGAGCAATGTGCCCCGCCCACTGCCACTTAAGGTTTGCAATTCTGCGAGCTATGTCGGTGACCCTAGTTCTACTGCGGATATCATCATTTCTGACTCTATCATGCAGAGAAACCCCGAGCATAGCTCTCTCCATTGCCCTTTGCGTGACCTTGAGCCTTCTTATGAGGCCCATTGTTAGCGCCCACGTCTCAGATCCGTATGTCATCACTGGCGACACACACTGGTCAAAGACTTTTGACTTAAGACACTGCGGCAATTTGGACGAAAAGATACTGTGGAGCTTCCCGAACGCTGCCCAACCGAGTCGGATTCGACGAGTGACCTCTTTCTCGAAGTTGGACCTACCTAACTGGACTGTTGCCACATTATAATTATTATTCAACTGCTATCTGTCATGTAAACATAAATAAATCATGACACTAGTTACTATTTTTAAAGCGTTTTTCAATAAAAATAATACACGTTAATATTGCTTACCCTATTTCTAATGCTAATAAAAACGAAGCACCTGTAATTAGACATCTCTCATGACATAATATAAATCTCTCATGATTGACAAATATTCTTCTATCATGTTTATTTGTTAGCAGGGTAAAGAGGCTAATGGTGTTAATTATTTATAAATGCACTTATTACAAGTACCTACAAGTTAAAAACAAAACAATATTATCTACAAACTTAAGTTTCTTTTAAAATATCATTTGAAACTTGTACAAATTTAAAAATAATGGAATGTACCCATTTTGTGTAGACTGAAGAAAGGTACAATTACGAGTAAGAACAAATGATACCTTAACTTTTTACCTCTAATAACTTCTATAAAGAAAGTTAACTAATTAACAAAACTCGAGTTTAAATAAATTAAACTTTCTTTTAAAAATCCCCAAGGTAACTTTTTAATCTTTTTATACAAAATTAGTCTGTAAAACATTTTGTATTTAAGTATCACTACATAGTATAAAACAAAGTCGCTTTCCGCTGTCTGTCCGTCTGTCCCTATGTATGCTTCGATCTTTAAATCTACGCAACGGATTTTGATGCGATTTTTTAGATCGGGTTATTCAAGAGGAAGGTTTATATGTATAATTTGTAAAGGTTTCGTGTAAATTAGTTAAACTACCCGTGCGAAGCCGGGGCGGGTCGCTAGTAATGTTATAATCCGTTACAGAACGAAAGAAAAATTTTATTAGTCTCAAAAACATTTTCTGTAATACTTATAATCCGACAAAGATATCACCAATTTGTTATGGAAATGGATGGTTAGGTTAGGATAGATTTCATAACAAGTTTTGAAGTTTTAAATGTGCAATTTCAGTCATTCAAGTAATATAAAGCAATTTCTATGAATCTGCAGTCCGGCGCGGTGTGCAGCGGATTTCAGTAAAATCTGTTAGTTTGAAGTTTCCGCGTGTCTTACAAAATAAGTAACAAGCCATAAATTTCTAGCGATTGTTATTATAATTTTTATTTTATTAGTCCATTTTGTTCCACTGCCACACAATAAATAATAGTACTAGGGTACAGAAGTTTCACTCTCTAACAAACCGCGACTATTACGACAGATATGACTGCAAGGTGGCGCAAGCGCGAGCAGGCGTCCGTTCCTTAGTGGTGCGCGGCAATTACTATGGCTAGACACCAAAATTGGTGTGGGCCGCGTGGGGCCGCATGTACTTATAGCGACGCGACGAAATCGCGGAGTGAGACACGCCTGCCACTGCTGAGCAAAGCCCTTCTTTTAGGGTTCCGTACCCAAAGGGTAAAAACGGGACCCTATTACCAAGACTCCACTGTCCGTCTGTCCGTCTGTCTGTCCGTCTGTTTGTCTGTCACCAGGCTGTATCTCATGAACCGTGATAGCTAGACAGTTGAAATTTTCACAGATTACTTATGTATTTCTGTTGCCGCTATAGCAACAAATACTAAAAAGTACCGAACCCTCGGTGGACGAGTCCGACTCGCACTTGTAGAAAATTGTCACTTGAAGAACAGATAATTTTACAGTAAATTGAATTCTTTATGCAAAAGGAAGAAACACAAATTAATGCGATTTTACATCAAACCTAAAGAAGTGAGAGGTTCACTACATTTTTCTATGACGTATCTATTTTATTAAGAGTCCCCGGCAAGCTCGGTTCTCCATAAAAACGTAGTTACGCTCTAATTTTAAAACGACTAGCTAGATTGCTCTGGAACTTTGTACTTACAATAGGATATGTCTGTAATTAGTTTATGTTCTGATACAATAGTTAAAAAAATACAGCGTATTTAAGTTTTTCATACAAAACTTGTTTTTTCTCTATTTCGTTTGTTTTATATACTAGAGCTAAAAGTGAAGCAAAGAAAATATAACCACTACGTTTTAGTGCAAAGATTAGTTACAATCCATAGTTTTAAAATGAGAACGAAACTCCGTTTTATGGGAAGGTGAAATTCGGCCGAGCTTGCCGGGGACTCTTTAAAACTTACCAGTTATGGTCACTAGCATAGAGTAACTTATACTAGAGCGGTACTGTCATAGTAAATTTTGTAACCGCAGTAAATTCACTGCCATCTGTCGACACACTTTAAAACTAAAAATAAATATTTATAAAAATACGATAAAATGTATTTAAATGTGGATAAATGTTTTTTTTTTATTTGCATTAATTATTTTTATGATTTTGACCCATGTTCTTTCACTGATATGCGTTAAAATTGTTAAATAACAAACGAAACCGTCAACGCCATCTATACGACAGTAGGCCAAAGCTAGTAGCGCCCTCTGAACGAGAATCAAATTTTCTTGATTTTCGAGGCACGTTTTTTCCTTAGACTGTATCCATCTATTACGGAGTTATATCTATCTTTGTCACTAGTAAGTCTTATCTAATGAAATTATATAGTGTATAAGATTGACCTTTATCTTTGATATAAATGAAGTACATAGACAGGTACCTACTTACATAGACACCTAGGTATATAAAGTTCGTCTGATATAAAATCGAAGGAATACTTTACAAACCATCCTGGTTCGACTCTCCTTAAAGATTGAACAAATTTAATGTCTCGACTCGGCTAGGCAATCTTTTAAATTCAGAGAGTTTTCTCGTGTCTGCGATAACTCCGCGTATAAGTAGGTACATATTACGCTCGAACCGTCTGTGTTTTGAATTTATTATTCAACTTTTTACGGTTCCGAGACTTCATAAATCTTAATTTCCTTTGTTTACGCAAGTTTAAAAAGTAAAAAACCGGCCAAGTGCAAGTCGGAGTAGCGCACGGAGGGTTCCGTACCATTACGTAAAAAACTGCAAAAAAATCACGTTTGTTGTATAGAATCCCCACTTAAATACTTATTTTTAGTACTTGTTGTTATAGCGGCAACAGAAATACGTCATCTGTGAAAGTTTCAACTATCTAGCTATCACGGTTCATGAGATACAGCCTGGTGACAGACAGACAGACAGACGGATAGTGGAGTCTTAATAATGGGTCCCGTTTTTACCCTTTGGGTACGGAACCCTAAAAATAACCAACTTATTCTCAATATATTGAAATATACATATAGATAAATAGATAGATAGATATATGTATTTCTAGTTGGAAATTAAATGTTATTTTTCACTTAAAAATATCACAAATTCACAAAAAGATCGTCATCTGTATAGTAAAATAATAATAATAATAATAACGCCGGGCCGTGCTCGTCGACATCACCATCCCCCATGATGAGAATCTCGTGAAAGCCGAGAAGGACAAGTCCAGTAAGTACCTAGACTTGGCTCACGAGATAACCGCCATGTGGGATGTTGATTCGACGATCATTGTCCCGATAGTCGTTTCAGCGAACGGTCTCATAGCGAAGAGTCTCGACCAACACCTTGAGAGACTCTCGCTAGGTAGTTGGATCAAGGGTCAGATGCAGAAGGCGGTGATCTTGGACACGGCGCGGATAGTCCGCCGGTTCCTCTCTCTGCGGCCCTGACCACCGGCAGCTTGGGCCCTGCCCCGCTGCTGGCGGCACCCTAGGTTAGGTTTTTTATAATTTGTTTATATGTATTTTGTATTGTTTTGTAAGTGTTTTTATATTTTACTTTTATATGCATATTATAAAAAACCTAACATGAGAAAAATAATAAATAAAGAGAATAATAATAATAATGAGCAACAAATAAACAATGCCAACAAAAAAAGAAAATAAATTTATAAATAAAATGGTCAAATTCTAAATCGAAATGTCCTAAATTTACTTAATAATAATTTATATTTCTAATTTATGTCCTAAATTTACTTAATAATAATAATTTAAATATAAAATGTCAATGTTGTATATACATAATAGGTACTAGGGCTTCCTAATTTATATAATGTCATAAAAAGTGTCAAAAATCAATACAGTAAAATAAAAGCAAAAATTACAATTTAGAGTCAGTTAAAAATAAAATATTAATATTTGTATTGTTCACTGTATGTATTCTTTAACAGAGTACAGCGATCTCGATAATTATAGCAGCTTTTTAAGTCGGCGATTAAACATGTCGTCAGAGTGCAGAGGTTTCATTTATTTTCTGATACTGGCGGGTAGACGTTCATACAGCAATTTGGGAGCAAATCAAAATAAAATAATTATTTTATTAAATATTTTGATTTGTGTTTTTAAGTAGTCATACCTATATACTTAATTTATAAACTACGGCTTCCGCCACTGGAGGGTTTTGTCACTTTTTATTTCGTATTTATGGCGTCTATTTTAGTTAAAAGATTGAAACGTATCGAGTATAAATATTCTTTTGTACATCATTATCTGACATTAATTCATTACGTATAGTAGGTACATCCCTACTTTAGTAACTCGTTTATACCTACCCACTTAAACAAAAGAAATATCATGCACCTAAACCTGCACCTACGGTAGCTATTGTTGTTTTTTGAGCTCTACGAAAAATTAGGGCTACTCCTAATTCTCCGTAGAGGTAAAAAAAAACAGTCCTAATCTGCGTCCTGAATTGTGGTTTAGTGGTCCGAGGTAAATGTGAGTGCCTAAGTGATAAGTCCTGTGATCTGCGACCCTTCAACATTGGGCAAATCCACTGACACGACGATTCATCCAAATGGGAACAAACCGCAAAACTATTCGACCTACATCCCTAAATAGGGGGAATTTGATTGATCGCTCATTCAGTGACCGAATAGTGTGTTTTATTTCAATGCCATAAGGTTAGTTTTCCTTTGAAAGGAAGCTGTAGCGAAATTTGTACGGACACTGTCCAGAAATTGCTATTAATTATGTTGTTAAAGCATTGAGTTCATTATTGTGTTGTGTTGTAGTTAATCTCTGGCTGTAAGTTTCTTTTTGAGGAAAATGTTATTTGAATGATGAGCATGCACTGATAATTATACCTGCTTGCTTTGAACCTATTTTTTATATATTTGACGTGTAAATACCTATAGTAGTATAGAGAGTGGAGTGGGGCATTGGGAACTAATGCATATTTCGTTTTCTTTTTCACTGCTCTCTACTGGTCTGGTACTTGCCTTGCCTTCTACGCGTGGGCACGTTTGGCTATACCTGAAAGTATTAGACACGAAATTCCATAATAGCAGCACAAATCGTAATAGCACTCCCAACACTTATTACAATTGTAAAGAAAACCGCGACAAAAGTTTATCCAACGAAGCAAAACAAGGCATGCCATAAGCAACGAAACAATTTTCCTTCGTAACCATACGTCACAGATGTTACACTATAAATGACAACCGCTGACCTCACCAAATTGCACCACCGCGAGACTTAAAACTAATGAAATTACTGGGCACCAAATGTAGCGGGATTTAGTGAGACGAGTTCTGTGACAAACCAGTGTTGAGTGATCTCTAGTTCCGTAAAAAACGAGAGAAAATATATACTGGTTCATGTAATAAATAAAATAAGGAAAGACACCCCTGAATGTAGCGAAATTTTGACGCGCCCCAAACGAAGGTATTATTCCTTCAGGGATTTAATTTAATTACAGAGACGAGATGCAGGAACTGTGAATAATTTGGTTCAGTGAAATAAATATGTAAATGAGGAAAGAAATAGTCTCAGACCTGTTGCATAAAGAATGAATGCGACACTGCGCCGAACCCGAGCCGTTCCACAGCTGTTTCCGCAAAATGTATTTGCAAAATTAAAATTACTGTTAAATTTAATGCTGTAAATATTTCTGTGCTGTAAATAGATCCATGGGGTAACAGCCATAGAAATCCTACTGAAATAAGACGTGTAGCTAACGTCTTATTTGATGCGAGATACCATGTAACTCAAAAGTCATAATGGTATATATAGGAAAATATAAGTTAATAAAATCCTGGTCATGGCACCAATTGTAATCCTTCCTACATGTGTGCCAAATCCAAACATTTGTAAAATTTGGTTCTTACCAGCATGACTTTTTCTGGAACGATTTGATCTTGAGTATTGGTGATGCCTCGCCATTTCTGTGATAATTTGAACTGCAAATTTATTCACACTTAATTACGTAAATATCTATTTTTGCAAGCTACAATTTATTTAGTGTATTTTTAATGGGGCACTGCGTTGCGCGATTGAACGTGAATCCTGTTGAGTTCCGTCGCTTAAAATGTTTATTTCACAAGGTAAACACAACTTATCACAGCTAACGATTTCATTAAAGTTCATAAACATAGATAGATAGAAAATATTCGACGCTTAAAATGAGTGCAGGCACTTTTTAAATTTTGTTTGCTTTCTGAATATAATATAAATACTTAGCTGTTTAATTTAACTATGACTTAGATTTTTAAAAATTGTTAATCAGGGCAACATGAAAGGATTTTTTTTGATACTTTGACAAGACCATAATTTAAATTTAAACGTTATCGTTCACTGCAGCACTATAGAAATTAGATTAATATTTATTAAATATGTGTGTATACCTTATTATTTTTTCCTATGAATGATTTTGAAGAAGGTAGGTAGTGTTTTTGAAAATTTTCCATAAATCTTTAAAGGAAATGTCATATCGGCATGTATGGTTTTGACGACCGGTCTGGCCTAGTGGGTAGTGACCCTGCCTGTGAAGCCGATGGTCCTGAGTTTGAATCCCGGTAAGGGCATTTATTTGTGTGATGAACACAGATATTTGTTCCTGAGTCATGGATGTTTTCTATGTATATAACTTATGTATATCGTCGCCTAGCAGCCATAGTACAAGCTTTGCCTAGTTTGGGGCTAGGTTGATCTGTATAAGATATCCCCTAATAAATATTTATTTATTTATGTATTTGTTGTACCTATCTACCTATTCAATTTACACATAATAATTATAACTGGCTGTAATCTCTATCCATCAAAACTCCAGTATTATCTCGAAGCACTAACTTACCCTGGTGCCTAGATTAGGAATCAGATTAAATTATTATACCAAGAGCCGTAAGTTTCCTTTGAGACGGGACCGATATTTATCAGCGGTCGATGCTTTGTTTATAGTTTAATCAAAGTAATTCACTTCCGAAGAGAATTGGGAGCTTTTGTTCGGCAATAATGTAAATTCGGGCATACAACGCAACTTCGCTTATACAAAACAACTTATTATATGTAGGTACAGTCAGCTAGGAAACCAACAGTCAGTACGCGCTTCTGCAAACAACAAAAGCGAATATATGTAATAATATGAGCGCTCGCCATGTAGGCGAGGCGAGGTGGTCGATGGTCCTACATTACCAAAGCATGTTACGTTCTTAAAACCATAAAAACCACCACGATACAGCCGCTTTTTAAACGACATTATTGCTTTAGCACGCGCTCAGACACGATAGCCCACCAATCGCACAATAGAAACAATGGCTTTTGTTTAACAGTTTAAGGGTCTTAGGCATAAAAATTATTTAAGAAGATTCATACTATACCTACAGAAAATGTAATAATTTACCATATTTTAAGTACGCTTCGTGTGTAAGAATTTCAATTACCCAAGACAAATCGATCTCTACATCTCTACGCATTCTGTGCCCTCGGCCCTTTAACAAAACGACGTTAGTCACTCTCCATTCTGTATAATACACGCCCTTTTTATATAGCTTAATATTATTTTAAAGGACATAATGTTTGAACGGGGTTGGAACTGAAATAAGCAATTTTGAGGCTGATTCTAATTTAACAATTTGATATGGTTTTTATCTTAATTTGATACGACCTTGAGTCAGCGTGCGCTACCTGCACCTCCTGCGCGCATTGGTCCTCACGAAATGCAATTAGGAGTCGTCTCACAAGGTATCTCGCTCGCAGTATTAGTATCTGCATCATCTTAAATGACTTTTTCGTCTAAGACGGTAATCTGTTAAACAAAAGCCATTGTCTCTTTTATGCGAGCTGTCGGCCTTTGTGTGCCATTGTGTGTTGGCGCGTATCACGGCGCGTGCGGCACTCACACACAACGCCACACAATGGCCGACCGCTCGGACAAAACAGATAATGGCGTTTGTTTAACAGATTACGATTCTTAGACGAAAAAGTCATTTCAGAAGATGAAGACTATACGCGTGAGATGCCTCATGACACAACTCAAGGTCTTATCAAATTCTTGGAACAGAATCGGCTTCTTTATGCCTCAATGAACATTCTGAAATAGGACGAGCGTGAGCTTATTCGATAATTCATGCTTTGCCGTTCAAACTTTGTATAGAAAGTCCCATTTTTCCGTACGTGATATATTGAAATTTAATCTGTAATCATTTTTACGGTTGAATTGTTTTATTTTAATAACGCCAGAAGGCGTAGCGATTTGTTTTACCATTTTTTAACAGTTTCCTCCATTTGGGTTCGAATCACGGTAAAAGGTTATGGGTAGGTATTTTATGTGTCTCTTGCCGTCGACACTGGCCAAAGCGTAGGGCGCGAGGATCGCCGGCACTTTGGCACTAGCAAGGGGCCTTTGAATGACTTGTTGATGCTGACGTTCCGAGAAATCCTTCCGGCGTTATAGCTGCGCACTAGCAACGGTGGGGTATATTTGTTGACTCCGCTATTCTAAGACATGTGGCCAAAGGGAAGGTTCTATTGTCCAAGTGTTGCAGACCACAGATCAGACTCCCACTCCAAGGAGACGAGCTCGATCTGACGGACTAAGTATTTTGTTCTCTGGGATGATGTTCCTTGCTGGGCGATTGACTAGAGAGGCTTTGTGTTGGAGCATGTTAATGATAATACGTTCTTGGCCTCGGTACTCAAGGACTCCAAGAAAGGAAGTAAAATTTTCCCGATAAGTTGCGTGGCGGGTACCGAAGCCAAGAAAGCTGGAAATTTTGCGGATGCCCACGCTGCTCAACAGGTTGGCCTGGGTCCATGATCTTTCTCCAAACGTTGAAATAACACCTAATATTGATATATTTGCATTTTATAATCCAACCAAATATAAAGGTTGCTTCAGTATTTGGTTCACCAATCAAATACTGAAGGCAACCTTTCTCAATGAATATTATTATGTTATGTTATAAGAATTACCTCATTTTATTTTATATTCAAACTCAGAATTTATACCTTATTTGTCTTTCCTGAACTCGCACAGATCCATAATATCATTTATCTCGCAGCAGTGGAATAACAAGCTAGAAAGTTCTACTCTATTAGACCCAGAGAAGTTTGTCTGATTAAATTATATGAGGAATTCAACATATAGTTCGGTTATGATGGTTTTACTAACTTTATCATATTATGTGAATAACTAAGGTACCGCCCCATAACTATTGTACCCACGATCTCAAAGATGGTCGAGTCTATCTTATCGTCTAGTTTAATGGCTTACTTAGTCACATAACCTGCTCACTGTTAACCAGTACGCTATATGCGTCAGGTAGAAACGGTCAACCACGATGGCGGCACACAAAATTGTTGATCTTGTTATCACGGGCATTGATAAGAAGCACAAGATGGCTGGGATAATGTGCGACTTATCCAAGGCTTTTGATATTATTAACCACAATTTACTGTTAACTAAGCTAAGTCTGTCAGGTATTGGTATGTTTTTGTTTATACTTATATGACGATCCTTATTGGGAGAGAAAATTATTTTAATTTATTTTGTATTTTTTAGTATGTAATGTTTGACGATCATGATAAGAAGATAAGCATAATTTTGACATTGATGCAAATTTATAGTGTAATTTTTATCCTGAAATAAATAAATCTAAATCTAAATCTATTGTAGATTCTGCACATAAATTGTTCACTTGTGTGTGTGCGACAAAGTGTTCAATGTATAGGGAGTAGATACATATTTCAAACATTGATGTTTGTGAGAAACAATGTAAGCATGTTCAAGCGTGTCGAGGTTGCGGGCAAACAGCTTCGATCTACGGGGAGACAACGCACAGTTCCGCGTCGCGTGGCATTTTCAGTCTTTTATCCGAGGATGATAGCACAGAATAACTAATAGTACTACCGTACAGAAAATTCACTCCTGTGATAGGGCCAAGGTATTATGAGCGACCTGCAAAATTGCGAACCGAACCACCTGAAGATACATTTAAACGCCAATTGAGACTATTTTTATTGGATAATGATTATCCAATAAAAATTCCCTAGTTAGTCAAAGGGGTGATAGTACTGAAAAAGTTAGGAACCACTGGGATAATCCATTATATTATGTAAATGACATGTAAATAATATTATGAATTGAATGTAATTTATTTTTCTATTGACCTGTGTATTTCACTTTATTTTATTTTAATTTGACGATCGTTATGAAAGAAAGGTATCCATGCTTAGCCATATTGACATTGTTTTTCATTTTATATTATTTGACATTGTTCATAATTTAGTTAATTAATTGATTGCTTATATTTATTTTTTAAATTGTGTATTGCTTGACATTTGTATAAGTAATTATAATCAATTTATTTTCCTGCTTGACGACCATAATATAAATTCGTATAGATAAGAGTAAAATAATTTATATTGTAATTTTATATACGAAATAAATAAATCTAAGTCTAAAAGAGCAAAAGTACCTAAAGTCATCTCATTAGGTACTTTCGCTTAACATAATATTTATATATACTTGTTATAAACCAAAAAGTACCAAATATTAAAATGACAATTCGAGTGGTTTTGTTATTGTTTTTTTTTTTGTTAAAAAATATTTTGTTCGATACTCGCTTTGTTGTTGTTATGACACCAAAATATTTTCAACTGGGAGGAAACTGAATACCTTAGCACGGGTTCTGGGCTATAGCCTGCCTGCCCTGTGATTTTAGTATACGCTCATGTCTCTCAGTCGCACTAATATGGTCGAGTGATAGAGAGAGATTCCCGTTTAGTTCAAACAAGATTTAGCTGGTGGTTTACGTTTATTATTTCATTCTTTAAATTTCAGGTGTTCGAAATTTTTCACATTTAGCTAATAAAGATTTCTATTAGAATTCCACCTTTTCGATAACTAAGTCAACTGAAATATTCAGAGCTGCGTAAAAATTAATTCTCGATCAATTATCTAGAGGCATAGTCCGTTATTCTTTTTGTAACGAATTTTCGCGGGTGTCTAAGGTTATTGTAGAAGCGTCACTTTTATACGAGCAATAATATTTTTATTTTTGTTAATGTACAATTCGGATTGAGACTGCATCAGCGTTACTGAAGAATCATTCCAATGCAGCATTATTGCGATAAAAAAAACCAGGCAACAACATTGATTTTGACAACAATGAAGCCGACTACAATTGAAATTAAAATTGAAATATCTTTATTTCGAACTTGAAGTTCATAGAGTTAGGTCATACAATAACTTAGAGTTAGTATAACAAATAATCAGACAAAACAAACAATTGGACAAAACAAACAGAACAAAACATTACAACATACATTACATTTATAACTTTCGCGGCGAAGCAGCAACAGGTGCGTGTAGCTGCATGTAAGTACTAGTACCTACCGCTTGACTAGGAATGCTGCAGGAAATGTCAGAATTGATGACAATGCTTTTTCTAATCGGAGACATACATGACAATCTACAGATGTATTTTCAACGTTGTATTTTCGGTGCGAACGTATCATGCTATTTCAGTCAGTCTCAATACAAAAAGTACTGCTGGCAAATACAAACGTTTCCGAGAAAACACGATGAAAAAGGATTATTCACTACGTCTGTCCTGCGATAAACAACTCTCTCTGAGAAATTATTTCATTTATCACTCACAAATGCATGTTATAAATTTCTCTCTAAGTTTGCATTGATTTTAATATTATTAACTTCAGTTCATCACAGAAAAGCTAAATTAATCCTGAAGTACCTAATTTTATTCACCGCGAGCGAGCACGAAAACATTTCTGCCAACCAATTAACAGCCGTAACCCGTAACACAGCCATTTCAATGGCTGTTAGTTGTTATGCCTGATGGAGTAGATTTGGTGAAATGGTGACCACTTGGTTGTAATTTAGGGATGTGTACCTTATCTTGAAAGTGGCTTGTCTTTCCAAGGTATTTTTTATATTCTGTGCAAAGAGGATAATGAAATTTCCGAAGCGTCCAGATCCGCTGTAACATCACAATTATGATAATCTCGCTAATCTACTTTCACTGTTTATTTTCACTTAGCACACAACTGTAGCGACGTTGCAAAATTTAACAAGGGTACAACCCTAAGTTTAGTTTTATGCTGTTATAAATCTTATACTACACTTTATTTTTCTCTGTAAGTTCCAAGTTATGAAATAACAAGCACTGACTGTATTTTTTTAATTGTTTAAGTTGCAGAAAGGATGTTTTTGGTACTAATTGAATTGAATATATTGTAATGGCGATAATGGCGGACGGGCCCTGACCACTCCTTTTATATTCAATGAATTATCATCTACTTTAATTTATAAAAATAAATGCATTACACTTCTGTTACAATTCTTTACAGTCTAAATATTAGATATATTTTCCACGCTTTGCGGTTTCGCAACCAAATATAACTACGGTGACAGAATATAATTAAAATGAATGCAAGAAAGAAAGGAAATACATTTATTTACAGACACAACATAATACATGAAAAAAAAAATTAATGATAGAAAACATTGCACGCTAAATTAGTATCCCTACTCACCATTACGCCCAAGGATAGTTAGGATACTCCTTTATGTACATAAGTCTTAGATCATACCTACAATACCTACATGTCAGATCAAAGTAGCTTGTATTGTAATGCTGTTTGCTTATCTAACTTACTTATAGAATGTTAACGGATAAACGTAAATAGATGTTATTTATAAAAGAAAAAGTGACCAAGACGTTAGACGGATTAGTAACCAAACAACAACAAAGTCAATTAAAATCAAATTTCACTTTCACTAATAATACATAATAGCAATATTTGTATACATTATATTTTATTATTCTATAAGTACCTACATTTACGATTAGAACGTTGTATCAGACACGTCTTTTCTAAAAGAATACTCTATGTAGTTTACTTATGACAATGTCTTTTAAGCAGCTTTGCCAACAGGTCAATTACGACATATAGAGGTGGTAGTCACCGCTTCGTAGCATTAACTATCCCAGGAGGTTTTCCTTTTGCACCCGTTACATCGTTGCAGCGTGGGGACCCTTTTAAAGCGAGTGTCGGACAATATAAATAAAACTGTCACATTTATTCTTTACGACGTTCGGCAGGTCATACCGACAAACCAGGAATAACAAAAGCTCCAAAATTAAACCCTGTGGTATTCCAAACTTTACGGAAGTAGTGCGACTTGTCTCAGTTCCATTTACAGTAGTGTGATGAAGGTCTGGGTTCTTCGGTTTATATAAAACCTAACAAAGTTTAGACCTCTATTTGACAGCCCTTCAGTAGTAATGTGTCAATCTTTTCGCAATCAATTGCTTTGGAGTGATCGCACAGGACAACTACAACATTTTGCAAAAGTTCCCAGGTGACATAGATGTTTCTATTAGTGTATTATTACAGAAACTGCGGCCTGTTCTAGTTTTGAAGTTCATATGTTGATTTTTTAAGTTGGAAGGTCTGATGAAATGGGTCATAATCTTTCAGATATTTTACTTAAAGTTTACTGTTTCCCCTTATTTCTGGTTTCCTTTATTTCTAACACAACTATTATCTGCTAAAAGTCACACCACACCATAAACACACAACGCACTCACATTGTCTCATGCTCCCGCACTAAACCCCAAGGTGTAAGCAGGATAGCCGCTAAGTGATGGCCAGTAATTTTTCAGTAGCTTGATAATGGGAATAGCTAGTATAAGTTAGTCGCAGTCAGGTTTACCTCGCAATGCATTGTGAGACGAGGTTAGGAAAAGAGAAATTGTTCTCCAAGAAGTGTTGCAATGAGTTTTCTGTGCACTGCAAAACATAAAAAAACAGTCTAAACGGATTATTATGAAACTAAGTAAAAAACCTCATTGCATTGAAACAAGAAGTGTTTTTCGAATGCATGTAAATACAAGAGTGATTTCGTGGATTTTCATAATTTAATGCATCTTATCATTTTATGACTTCAACAATAATACGGCGAAGAATCGATAAATTCATTTTTAAGCATCGTCCTACTCGTACCAATAAGGTACACAAGGTAATATCGGTAAGAAATGAGAATTTTATTTTATTTTATCCAAATTAATAATTGTACCTATATTTTGTTTAGTATAAATTACTTATATGTTTTACAAATTGAGATACAAATTCATAAAATGTAATTTAGAAATAACCAAATAACAAAACCGTAATTATCTCCACATATATTTATGTATGGTGTACAGAGATATGTGTCTTTTAGATTTGGAAAGCGATATTCAACATATGTGATGTTTTCAACTAAAAGGTACCACATTGTCGGTCGTTGATAGGGTTGATTTTTGAAATTGAAGCTATTATAAATAGCGCCTTATTGACAACCGACAATGAGTACCCATTTGGTTGATAATGGCACATATTAAGACATAATATGCGATGATCAGGTCGAAATTAAACTTTGTATTCATAGCAATAAGGACCCTGGTATGCGTCTTTTAAATTGTAACGGATAGATAATTATATTGAACGGGGATTTATCGGAATTAAAACTTTAAAACCATGTCAATAAGGATCACTATACTGAACATTTAAACTAAATGAGACGTGATCAAAATTTGAGACCACATCTACGTAAACCAGTGAACCAGCTAATTCATCTCATAACTTCGGCAAACGTATTTTAACGATTAAATTACATGTATGTTTATTGGATTTGTGACAGCCGATTGGATAGCGTTTTCGGCGATTACGTGCTGGAAATAATTTAAGAATACCTATTAGGAATTATGAATTAACTTAAATTAAATTTATTTAAGACCAAAAAATGGTCAATTTTGATAGTGACAAAATCTCGTATACAAAAAAACAGCGACCATGAATATTAGAGAACCCGACTATCGGGTAACTGGTACTGAATGTGCTAATATTCTAATTGTCGCTCGCGGCATTTCCGGACTGAGACGCCCTTCAAATCTTCAAGAAAAAAGGCGTACTCTTAAATACCGTCAACGCATTTGTAACCCCTCTCCCTCTAGTGTTGCAGATTCTTCTGCTCCTTTGCCTCCTAAATCATAAAAAGTTCGTTTAGTTGGTTTAATAACTTCATTCAAATAGATGTTTCCTGAATCAAACTCACATATAAATACGCAGTAGCGTAGTTCAGCGGGAGTAGGTAATCCTAGAGTTCGCTGGAGCCGGTTGAGCAAGTTTAATTCATGAAACGTCACACGCGAGTGCAAAGCGCTATAAAAAGTTATCAACTGTGTGGTCCAAGTTGCAAGCGGCGTACTATTGGAAAAATAGGGAATAACTTCCGTCCTTACGTCTTCTTTAAGGCCTTTGCCCAGCACGAGACACAAAATAGGCTATGTAAAAAAGGACTCGGAACATGGTGAATCTTGAGTCCAATGGGTGACCGTTTACAAAAGAAATGAAAATTGATTTTGTTACAAGGAAAAATCTACAATGCTGCAGTGCCTGCAGTATAATAATAATTTCCGTTCATATATTTTTGCTTGTTTATCGTGAAAAATATAGCACAGGATAGCGTTATGGTGCGTTCACATACTTATTGGTATTATTGAGTAAAACTTTTCACGCTCAGTTATCATAACAGGGGCATAGTAAGTGCCTAGTAGCGGCATAGTAGTAACTGCCTATGAAATCTGTTTGCCACTAGTAGCCAAAAACGAATACATACCTACGGTGATTTAAGTGAACCAAGGGATTCTTAAGAACACTACCAAGAGCGCTAAGGTGATGAAGATTTAAGGATGACTCATGCTTGAAAGGTCCGACACTTCGTTTTCTATGACGGGTGCTCGGTGATCACATGATGAATTCTCTAGAAACTGTTAAAAAGTGTAGATGTGTTGGTTGTTGTATGTAGACTGATGAAAGAGTGATCTAGCAAAATTGAACGTTAAAAAAGGTGGTTTAAATTTAGGTGCCTCTAATTGGCCGCAATACAAATTAGGTTATTAAAATTAAAATTTAGCGGTCCTTTAGAAAAAGCTGCCGTATACTGGCCGAGCCCGACGGCTGCGTTTAGCTACTGCATGGATAATTTACATAATAAAAGAGTTGCGTTCGCAATTGTAGTTATGGTTTAATGAACGCTTTTATCGCAATCTCTTTATACATAGACCAACCAAAAATACACGGCACCGAAGCTATACACAATAAAGTGCAGATTCGGTCAGCGACACAAACTTACACACATTTTTGAACTCTATTCTTCGACAATAAGGTTTAAATGTGTATAAATATATTCGCTGCTTAATGCATGCATGTGTAAGGTGTGAAGACTGAGCTCTGCTTACTCGGGAAAATATGGCGACCAACTTTGTTACGTATAAATCACAGTTTGGTTATTTACTTTCAGCTTAGCTGAAAATTGGGCCGTTTCTGCAACAACGTTTCGGCTTTCAACACATGACTGGATTTTCAGCGATAAATTTAGTCAGTTACATAATTTAGATTTTTTTATTTTAATTTTTGTTGTGTGAGATAGGGTAAACTTTATAAAAATGTTAAAAGCGTTACTGAGGCGGAGATGAGCGAAGATGAGAGGTCAGGACACGTGCGCGAATTATTTATTTATTTAAACTTTATTGCACATAAAAAGTGTACAACAGGCGGACTTAATGCCATTATAGGCATTCTCTACCAGTCAACCATAGGGCTAAACAGAAAAGCGTCAAGGTGGGTGCACTGAGAGAAAAAACCAATAAAGAAACGTAACTTTTGAGCGAAGTAAAACTTCTACATGCATAATATAATAATATGCTTAATTATACCTTTTGACTATCCAATAGCATTGATTGTAATCCAGCGTAGCGAAGAAGAGAACGAATGCTATTGGTTGATTTCCGCGCGTCTCTAGTCTGCGCTCATCTCCACCTCAATGGAAAGACAGCCTAAACTAGGTGGTGGAAATGCCGACTCATAGTTTTTAAAACTACGTTTCTTTCATCTATACTAATAATATAAATGCGAGTGTTTGTCTATCTGTCTGTGTGTTACCTCTTTATGCTTAAACCGCTGAACCGATTTAGCTGAAATTTGGCATAGAGATAGTTTGAGTCCCGGGGAGGGACATAGGATAGTTTTTATGTCGGAAGTCATCCCTAAAGCGAAGGGGGGTGAAATTTAGGGATTTCATGAATTGCCTGATAACATCAATTATGCTTATGCTCAAATTTAATGATTGCTATTACACTTTATCCAGGCGCTAAACTTACTCTAGCTGCTGTTACTGATTCCACGCAGACGAAGTCGCGGGCAAAAGCTAGTATTGTATATGTGAGTTTTCATATTCGCATTGACTTTTTTTACTATATAAATAGTGTCACGTATTTGCCTAACCTTAAAGTATTACATCAACATGGTTTCGAATTCAATTTTCATTGCTTTGTTTTTTTGTTTTATTTCGGTAAGTTTGTAGATATACCCGGAAACTTTATTAGCGGAATGAAAACGTGCTTGTTTTCATCTGTTTCGTACACAACTTTCGCGGTCTGTGCAGCATAATGATAAAGAAAGTTTTAAACACGGATCATTGAATATTTTCGTAAAATTGTTTGTCTGTATGAAATAATTTAAACACTTTTACATACAAACAAAAAGTGTTTGTTGTTGTGTGTAGTAACTGCCCGATTCGAACAATGCTTATAAGATGTCACAGCGATACGATACTGATCTGTCAGTGTCAAAAGATACGTTTTTCTTTGAACCAATGTTTTGGCCGTTAGTGATGAAATTAGTTATTTATTCTGATGTCGTTCCACGTCGGCAGACCTCTGCTAGTCCTGCGGTTTACAAACAAAATTGTTTATAGGCATTAAATATGCACATACATACATAATGATGCACACAATGTTTTTTTTTGTCATTGTTTTCTGTACATGTTTTGTGATCGTTACCAATAGGTAGTTTTGTCTTTTAATGTTATCTTTAAAACATATAATATTCTAAAATGTTCTTTCTATAACTGTATAGACCCTAGAATCTATTTTCTGGACCCCCTTTACGGGCCTGATTTAGTTAAATCATGTTTTATCCCTTTCTTACAAATACATAAGTCAAAATGACAGATAAAGACAAACGATTTATGGCCAGTACAGGCTAATACAGTTGTATATATTTATATTATATATATATATATATATAGTCCTCCACATCCTTTTCCATGACGGCGACCTCAGCAATCAAGGCTTTTTCCTCTCAATCATGAGCGGCAATGTTTCGTTTCACAGAAAACTGAAAGACCCAACCCAACTAACTCTAAGCGTGCGTCGCCGTTCCGGGCCGTGTTTGTTTTGTAATTAAATCGGCACCGTTTGATGTGTTCTGATTTCACTTAATTACATTTTCCCGCAGATCTGTACGTGCCCTAATGTTAAGGTGTGTTTGCTGTTCTATTTCGGTATTATCTTGTAACTAAGAGCAGAGGTTTATTTAGGGATGTTGTCCTTAATTGAAGGTAATTATTTGCTTTGTATATAGGTATAGGTAAGTGTAAACTAATATCGCCGGTTGAAAAATCGGACATACCACCAGTGCTCAAAACGTTCAAGTTAATACATAAGACTTAATGTGGTGTTTCAAAAAACTCGAGCACCTAGAAGATGCTCATGTCAACTTAGTTTTTCTCTCGACCACCAAGACAATGTCTTCGAAACGTCGGAGATAATCCAGCTTATTTAGTAGTCAATGTGGCGAAAACCGTCTTAGGGCAAGAAGTCTCGTATTTGTATACGAGCGTCGCTCAGACACAGTCAGAAATTAGGAGCTTCGCTCTTTCTCCTCTACCGACCTTCTGTAAATGTATGTATGTATATACATGTCCAAACTGTTATAGTCTGCATCTTCTCAAATGATTTGTTCGCCAAAGACCCTAATCTGTTAAACAAAAGCCTTTATTCCTTTTGGGCGTGCGCGTGCCCATTGTTGGTGACCGCATGCCACTCGCTGATACACAATGGTCACGCGCTCACCAACAACAAAAGGAACAAAAGCTTTTTAATAACAATACTTCCGTGAGACACAGACATATTAAACATATTAATAACGGGTCACTCACGTATTTTAAGTCGAAAAACGCTCGACATGTTTCATGTTTTCGACTTAAAATACGTGAGTGACCAGATATTAATATATTTAACAAAGGCTTTTGTTTAACAGATTAGGATCTTTGGCGAACAAATCATTTGAGAAGATGCAGACTATAGTATCCTTGGCGCTAAATTGAATACAAACGGTAGTGGAGGGTTCTCAATAATATTTGCACAGTTGGAATAGAGTCACGGTGTTTGTTGGGTAAACAATATGATTGTTGTTATGGGGTATTTTTACCCGACTCCGGCAAAGCTATGATTTTGTATGTATATTGTATGTGGGCGTTTTCTAAAATAAATATTGAAAACCTGATTCTCACAGATCCTGGTGTTTTTGGGTTATTTCAACTCATATTCAATCCTGGTGAATAAAAATGTCCCAAAAATGTTTATGAAAATTGTACATTCCACTACGTCACGTACATACAAGTGAAACAAAAAAAATGTTCACACAAAAACATGACATAATGGAATGGACATTTTGGGACATCTTTTTTGAATGGCAGGATGGAGAATGCATGAGGGAACAGATGAACGTACATACACCAGAAAATGTCCAGACTTGAAAGAATCAGGTTTTCAATATTTAATTTTAGAAGGTGTATATGTATATGTACGTTCATCTGTTCCCTCATAACTTCTAACCAATGAGGATATAATAAGATAGAGCGGTACTGTCATAGTAAATTTTGTAACCACTGTAAATTCACTGCCATCTATTGACATACTTTAAAACTAAAAATGAAGATTTATAAAAATACGTTAAAATGTATTTAAATATGGATAAATGATTTTTTTATTTTCATTAATTATTTTTATATGCTTTTGACCCATGTTCTTTCACTGGTATGCGTTAAAATTATAAATAACAGACGAAACAGTCAACGCCCTCTATACGAGAGTAGGCCAAAACTAGTGGCGCCATCTGATCGAGAATCAAATTTACGTGATTTTCGAGGCACGTTTTTTCCTTAGACTGTATCCATCTATTACGGAGTTATATCTATCTTTGCTTCTAACGTAAGTATTTACTGACTATAATTTGACAAAATGATGTGGAATTTTTAGTTTCCGTGATTCAGAAAGTACATACAACTTTTATCTATACTTACTTAATCTCGTACTACTACTTAATACTTAACTACTTTTTGGCTATACTTTTAGTATCAGTACCCGTACCATGAGTCACTGACAGTGTCAAAACTGACATACACTACCGCTCAAAAGTATTTAGGCACCCGCAATTTTCACCATACAATTGTATACAAAAAATATTTTCAAAATCATACTGTTCGATCGCAGGCAAATGACTCTCTTACATGTTGGATTGAATTTTTATTTAGGTAAATTACTCAAATTGTTGCCAAAGACATCCTTTAAAACGAGTTTACTTTATGCAACGATTTAAAAAAACCTTATGTACTAGTTCATACAAAAGATTTTGTACTGGAAAACGATTTATGTTTTTTTTTTACTACACACATTAAATTCCAATATCATTTAGAAAAGGAATAACCAAGCTGAGAAGATATCCTTGCATACGAATATGTGCATTAGATTTAATTTCCTGTCATACGAGCGAGTTACGACTAGGACACAGAATATATATTTGCAGTAATGTGACAACTTCAAATTCTAAGCAACGTGAAATATTTCTGAGTCTAGTACCTCCAGAGCATTAAGGATTCGACCATTAGCTATTGCTAGTTTTATATCAACAAAAATACATACATCTAAGTGTGACGCAATTAGATTCCTTAGCGGAGAGGTACGATTGGTTTTTATTTACAATTTTATTGAAAATATATTTTTTTTATAACACGTCAGGGATAAAATAACTCCAGAGGTGTAACCATTGAAACCCTGGGAGCCAATTCATATTTACAATTATTTGCAATCCTCAATTTTCCTTTTCTTCGTGCGTGCATTTCGCTCGTAGTTGTTCGTACATGTATTGGGTGCGAGCGAGACGCACGGGTGAATAATGTCATAATTGATATCGGAATGAAAGTTTGAATTGGGCTCCTGCACACTTCTTTAATTGCAGGAAGCGCAGAATTTTCTACGTTATAGCAGTCAGGTTACTGCTTTAACACATTTCTGAGTCTAGGCGCTCCGGACCCATTAGGGACGGCCATTATTGCCAGTCTCCGTTCAATCTGAGATCTTTGAGTCAGGTTTACGAGCATATTCAATGCATTTAATAGTCTAAGGTCCGTTGCTATAAATATCTACCCTGATTTTGACCAACTTTATTTACCAAGGTTTTATTGTTATGCTAGATATAACACCTATTTTCTATTATTTCTATTCTATTCTATTCTATTCTATTCTAACACCTACATTTATGGACTGTATATATGTTATATACATATGTTATATACATACATATATCACGCCTATTTTCCGGAGGGGTAGGCAAAGACCACGGATTTCCACTTGCTACGATCCTGACATACCTCTTTCGTTTCCTTCATATGTTATATGTCTGAATTTATGGTAGAGATAATTTCTACTAACTCTGTAGAAAAGTGGAGAGAGAAGTAGAAATGTAGTACCGACCTATCTTAGCAATGGTATATGGTATATTCATAATTTTGTAGTTTTTTTTAAAGATTTTTATGATTTCCTTTCCTACATCCGTAACCTTTGACCGAATGCCATTCAACATTTGTGCCGTGCGTACTCTAAAAGTTACTTAAATTTGGAATTCATATTAAAGCCAAGATATAATTCAAAATCAATTTTCTTCCAACATTCATACTTTAGTCTATAGACGCCTAGGATTAATATAAAGTAGTTAATACCGCCGCTAAAAGCCTTAATAATCCGTGTTTCACATATACACTATTCAGGCTCTGAATAATTCCTATCACTACTCATATCAACACTTAATTGACCTTCGATGGACTTTATGTCACCGTAATAAGGTTCAAGAACCGTCAGTTAACACTGTTACAAGGGAGCGTCAATAGAACCAGTATTACGTGATCTCTGATTCCTAGTTGTTGTTTTGATACTGGAGGACAATGTTATGCTGGTTTTGGGTGCTTGGGTGCTGTGTAAATTTGGTGCTACTGTCGATATATCGACGTTTCCGCTGTAATCTAAGAACCTTTGTCGTGTACTGTTGACAAATGAGTGTGTTTTGCGAGTATATGTTAGATACTCTGTAAACCGAATCAGAATCAAAATCAGAATCAGAATTGTTAAGTAATAGTAAGATTAGTTCATTGAAATGAAGAGATATATTCGTTCGGTACGTACATATACATATGTAAACGTAATTATTATATGTTTTTCCCATCACGGGACAATGGTGTTCCAGACCTTTGGGAGGCGTGCGCGGAGCGGAGGCCAACA